>NC_135497.1:172941477-173111563 GCF_052857255.1 Amblyomma americanum | reverse complement strand
CTTGCGCCTGCCGCCGCCAACACTATGACTGCCTTGGCCGACGAGCTACGCAGGAATTTTGGCACGGAAGTGTTATTATCGTAAAACTAACCGCGTCGTGAAGCATGAAATGACGTTTTTTTGAGAGAAGACAACATAATCTTGGGTCGAAGTGCCTATCCTCCGTGAAGCGAAAAGTTTCGTAGAAAACCGCGTCGCTGCTCTCCGCGGCTGAGAGGGCATCCCAGGGTACGCGACTTCATGCAATCGAGAACGTAAATCCTCGAATATCTATGCACGCGTGCTAAAATTAGTACCGTGGTGTCGAAATGAACACTTTCGTAATTTTAACAGATGGTCAGCGTCTTTGCACTCAAAGACCTGCTCGCTGCGTGGTATTTGACACTTGCTGATCGCATTTGCTTTCGCCTCTTCACTGCACGTATGTCCAGCCGAGCGTCGCGCTGCCACGACGTTTTCTGCCGCGCGAATTTTGTAGAAAGATTATAAGGAATCTGCAGGAGAGCAGGGCAGATGGCGCATATGACTCAGAATTGTACTGCAGAACCCACTGAATTCCAAGCAATTGCCATAGTCCCTATCAGCTGGCGAATTTATTGCCACTCCCGACGAATGACATTAGTCTGAGCTGACATCTTTTCTTGCATCGTTGTCACGTGACTAATGCTGTAATATAAATTGCAAATGTTTCCAAATAGGATTCGCCTGAGCATAGGCTCAGCTATACGCTCAGCGGCGGCAGATTGCTGTGTGCGCTGCCGAAGCGCCTAAACCCAGATCCGTCTCCGTTCCGCACTGCGTGTTCCGTCTGCGGTCGCCTATGGTTCAAATACCGTAGCAGTTTTGCTAAAAGATTGCATTACTGAGGAGCGTAATCGTCTGCCATTTTTTTATAGCGACAGCTGTTAAAGGCTCGTTCGCCGGGTTTTGCGTCGTATAGTGTTCAAATGGAGGGCGGTTGCCAAGGAATCCGCCAGGAGGATGGAAACCGTGAAAAGGAGGAGGGTTTGGGGACAGCGGAGGAGAATGAGTACGCTCCGTCTGCAGCTGCTGCTGCGAAACGCTCCGTACAAGGAGAGGCTCAGCAGTGCTGGCGCCTCGCGCCTTGAACGGCGCACTACAGAGGACTGCAAGTCTAATAATCCCGTTGCCCCGTTGCCGCGCAGAAAATCCGGCGTCGGTGTTGTGAGCGAAAAATAGAGTGTCGTAGTAGAGTGGCCCAGGTGGCCACCCGTCGGGAGAAGCAACCTAGGTGGGCCACCTAGTTCACGTGACCTTGTGTCGTCATCACAGCCTGCCCACCGGATTGTGAGCAAACTGACCACCGTGACAGCTGACTGTTAAATCAATGACTGATCACGAAAGGTCGCTCGGGAAGAGCAACTTGGGTTGCACGAGCCCCACCGATGGCAGCGCCTGCTATCGCAGGGCCGTGGTGCATCCCTTAAGCGCTACATCATTCCTGAAGGAGTGCTGTGAGGACTCCCAGTGATCTATGAATGTAAAGTTGAGGATGATCAATTCCACATATATGGGCACTAACCCATTAACACTATCACGTCATTTTGTCTTAGTTCTTTGCCCTTTTCTCATAATGCTGTAGTGCTACACACACACAAGGGGAAAGGACAGGAAATGCAGGGGCGACATAAAACACCTCCGCGGCTGACACGGCGGCGGGCGGGCGCTTTCGCATTGTGTCCGCGCGCGTCTTTCCACGAGGAATAGTTCCTCGCCAAGAGGACGCTTGGTTGCTTTTACCGAATTGCTTTTCGATTTTTCCCCCTCAAATCGCCTCGGTTAACGACGGAATATCACCCTTGCTCACTCCCTTTTTGAGACGAAGGCGGGTTGCTGCACAATCACCGCAGTTCTATTTAACCCTCATAACGCTGCCAATGCACTTCAGCTTCAATTTTAGTTAAGCGAGGGAA
This sequence comes from Amblyomma americanum, assembly GCF_052857255.1. Taxonomy (NCBI): domain Eukaryota; kingdom Metazoa; phylum Arthropoda; class Arachnida; order Ixodida; family Ixodidae; genus Amblyomma; species Amblyomma americanum. The sequence continues at coordinate 173,109,629 of NC_135497.1, read as the reverse complement.
TGCGCTGCCCGCAGGGGAATATTTTTGCAGATTTTTTTTCTTTTCGGTTTCTCAATAGCATTGGTGAAAGCTGGTATATGCTTCGCTTTATTCGACTTTTCATTCTACCTAGTTTGTCTTATCGTATGCAGCTTGTTTCTGGCCAAGCACTCCAGTTGAAAAATGCAAAGAGCTAGTCGATTTGAATACAGACAAAATCTCACGCAAACATCGCTCTGCTGTAGTCATCTTGCGCAGATATGACACTGCCGTCATATTTGTGTCGTCTTGTGCACTGCAGTACGCCACCCATCAATGCTTCGGAACACTGGCGTACGTCTCTGGTGCCATGATGCTCGTCAGTGACGAGGACAGCCTGACCATGGCTGGGGTAAGTCGAAGGGGAAGCACAGCTTGCGACCACTTCTCCGGAAATGCTGGACTGGATATGGAAGAGACTTGACGCTGTAGCTGAGCAATCATTTGATGTGATTCCGATAGTAGTGTAGATGCCGAATTTTCGGTTGCGTGTTTTCTTCTTTGTAATAATGCGTAAGACGTTAGTGTACATGGATAACCACGTGGTATTAGCCTACGACTGCTAAATAATTCATAATCAAATTCATTCACTCACCTGTATCGGTTTCGGTTTCAACAGCCAAGCGACGACTATGACGTCAAAGGTCGTAAAGGTAATGTGAGGCATTAAAAACACTGCGATATGATCATTGCTTAGTCGTTTTGATTCAATGCAGCGCTGAACCCAGCCTGCCTCCAGAACCGGAATCACAACGAGTAAGGAAGCAGCGATTATTTTTTGCAGTTTTCTACATGACTCACATGCCCTGTACTGACCTTTGACCTCATAACCATCGCTCGGCTATTGAGACTGTGTCTCTACAGAACAGAAAAAAACTCTACTGAGAGGTAATAACTGTTTATGCATTCGTTTCTTTTCCCCCACAGATGATTTCTATGGTGGTGGGAGCCTGTCACTTTTTCCACCTAATCCACCTTTTCTTCAAGATCTACGTGTAACGCTGCCTACTCTCTGTGTTCCAAGTTTTTGCTAAGTAAATAAGGATGCTTTTATTTTTCAGAAGCTTGCGGGATATGCTGGCAGTTTTTCTTAACCAACACACGCAGCAAAGTAGCTGGACCCATAAACAACCATTCTGAGCGGTGCCACAGTGGCCTGAAAACAGAAAACTCGTGGCTTCATGCAATGCTGCTTTAGTGCGAAAGCGCTTCTTGCCTACTCCCAGCTATTTCGACGATGTCGCACGCGAAGGAAATGCAGCCTCGGCTATAGTATCAGTAAGGCAATGGGTGTGCATGGCAATGGACTTTCTTGGTATGGTGTTGCGCACACGACGAGACGAACATAGGAAAGAGTAGGACGACAGAAAGAGCGCAACGCTCTTTCTTTGCGCTCTTCCTGTCGTCCTACTGTTTCCTGTGTTCGTCTCGTCGTGTGCGCAACGCCATACCAAGAAAGCTATGCACCAACTCGCCCAGGATGTTCTGCAATACATGACAATGGACCAAGCAAAGCTCAATTTTGGCGACGACCCAGCAAGGTAAGGATGGCAGCACATGGCATGACACTTAAAGCATGTCCCAAACATTGTTAGGACCACCCCGAAATTCCTTCTTGGAATGACCTTAGTCGATATAAAGGCGTCTGAGACACCAAACAAAGCTCAGTTTGGGGATTATTCCTTCACGGTAAGGATGGGAAAACATGGTTATGACACATCAGGCATGTCCCAGATATGGTTGAGACACGAAAATTGCCCTTGGAATAACCTTAGTCGAATTTGACAGCCAGTGGATCTGGGTGTGGTCGGCTGGAAGAGAAGCTTGGCCTAGTCTCAGAATGGGATTGGCCCACCTCCAAAAATTAGGTCGGCTCACCCTCGGAAATTTGAAAATTGAGTTTATCCATGTTCGGAGCCGACTTGAGACACCCCCAAAATTAGACCACCCCCGAAAATTAGAAAATTGAGTTGCCCACTTTCGGAACCGACCTCGGACACCCCCAAACTGGGCTTCGCCCACCCCAAATTTTGGGTGGCTCTCTGAAATTTTAGTGGCCCACCGTGGTTTCGCACATTATTTCGTGCTTAGCAATGCTAAACCGCTAGCCATTTTTCTTTTCTAAGTAACCATCATTTTTGTGTTCGTTTACTATGTTGCTGCCTTTGCCGCATGTCAAGACAGAAACATGAGTGCAACCTACAAAATGCGTCAGAAGATCCTAGGCCTTAGGGACACAGGCTCACAGGCTTACATGTAAGGCCATGGTAGTGTATTTTGGCACCTAAGGCGCCTATGAAATTACCAAGGCTCAGGGGTGAGAATGATGATTCTCCTATCCCGCAACAGATTTTGAGACTCTGGAGTGTCGAAATACCTCACTGCAGGGCTCAAAAGGCGACCCTCTGGCCTAGGAACTTTTGACGAACACTGTAGCTTATGAATAAATTGTAGAGTAAAAGAGATAGAGTAAGTATATAAGCCTCTGTTCGTAGCAAGCCTTGCTTGATAGCTTTGCATTTTCTATTATTTTCCCCTACATCTCCTTAAACACGCAACCTCCCTGCTCCCTGCTCCAAGTCGACAGCATCACCGGCTGTCGCGCACTCACTTACGCGGTCGCAACGTGAAATGATCCTCCGCGCACGCAATGACTGCGTGTGGCCCGGGGAACGACGGGAGCGTCACGGAATCGCGACGAGTGATGTGTGTGACGGATGCGGTGCAGTGGAAACACGAGAACACCTGCTCCTTCACTGTGCCGCGTTCGCCGATGCTTGTCGCCATATGCTTGCGGCTTATAGGGCGGTGGGCATACTACCAGACTTACTCAAGACGCTATTGTGGCCGCAGGGCAGTGCGCGCACCCGTGAGTGAACCTTGGTGAGCCTCTGTGCATTCCTCGAACACACTGGCTTGACGTCCCACCTGTTCTCCGCCAGGTAGTTACACGCAGTGACCGAGCGCTCCGCGAGTTCTACCTTGAACGATTAATAACTGGACGCCCCACTACAGTTGTAGTCAACACAGTGCTGTGCGCGTGTGTTTTTATTTCTCCAACATGAACTAATCACGAGCACAACCTGGACACATTTCTTATTGTGTAGATAGTTTGTGTATATTACTTTCTCCCTATCCTGTCTTCTTGTCCCCTCCCCTCTTTCATTTCATTTCTCCATTCTGCATGCTATCCTTTATTTCCGCGGCCCCAGGTCAGATGCTTCAGTACCGATGGCAGATGCCGGGGCTAGCAAAGATCCTTTCCTTCCTTTTATTATTTTATTAATAAAAAAACCACTTACTACTACTAATCTTATTATGTAAATAGTTTGTGTACATTACCTCTTCCCCTATCCTCACTTCCTGTCCCCTCGTCTCTGTCATTTCATTTCTCCGTTCTGCCTGCTATCCTTTATATCTTCTGCCCCAGCTCAGGTGCTTCAGTATAGATGGCAGATGCCGAGGCCAGCAAAAATTTTTTCCTTCCTTTGTATTGATATTTTAATAAAAACCGCTAAGAAAACTTAGGAAGCGCCATGTGACGTTTTTTTCTCTTTAGTTGATGTTATGAACACTAGATGATGGTGTAACTCCGTTGCCGCAGCGTTGTGCTGCCTCAACGCCCTTCCAGAAGGCTTATGTTCGAATGCCGTGCAGTTCGCAAAGTGCTGAGACCCGATGCCGTATAGCGCTGGGCTACGATAAATTGAGGAAAGGAAACGGCGAAGCAATTCTCTCACTTCTCGGTGGAACAACCCGCTTTCAAATTACCATCCGTTCGATAGTAGCAGCGCTGCTAGCGCCGTAGCGTTCTGCTACAATAAGGTGGCGGTTACAACATTTATTGGCACTAAATGGAAGGGATTAGTTGGGGCTGGGGCGAGGCAGTGTGGCTTCCAGTCGGGGCGACCTCTTGAACTTGCGTGTTGAGGGCCAGCTGCCTTGTTTTTCTTGAACTGGCTAAGAGCTTGTCCCATTCCTCCGCTGAGGGGGCTGGAAAGAGTGCCGTCGGAGAGGGTTTGCTATCGCATTCGGGCAGCGAGCGCGCCCTCCGACCCGAATTTCACGAGGAACGCGTTGATCTCATTTCATGACATCACCCTTCACTTCAGGCTGGAGAGGCGCGCATATCCCCCTCCCCACAAATCGTTAACAAAAGCCCAGGAAGTTACCTGGCGCCGACTGCAAACACGCTCCCTTCTGAATCCGGCAGTGCTTGCCCTCATGCACCCTGGCCAGTACGACCCATACTACTATAAATGAATTGAAAGGGCCACATAATATTCTGTGGAACTGAGCAAGTTATCTGCCTCCGGCGGAGCTGATAAAGCTCTCTTCTCCCGAGCGGTGGGAGGCCGTGCTGGTCAGCCCGGACACCAAGATTCAAGTACGGGCAATCGAGCGGGCCAGTGAGGTCGCCGCCAGCCATGGGCTAACGGCCATCTAGTAAGTGTCTCCTGCAAGCTGCTCTCGACGCAGTAAATGTTTTACAATCTAATCCATGAGCCGCCGTAGTGGCTCAGCGGCTACGGCCCTCAGCTGCTGACCCGAAAGACGCGGGTTCAATCCCGGCCGCGGCGGTGGAATTTCGATGGAGGCGAAACTGGAGGCCCGTGCCCTGTGCGATGTCAGTGCACGTTAAAGAACCCCAGGTGGCCGAAATTCCCGGAGCCCTTCACTAAGGCGTCGCTCACAGCCTGAGTCGCTTTGGGACGTTAAACCCCCATAAACCCATAAAATTGCTATCGAAAAATCTCATATGGATACATGGTTGTCTCGTACGAATTTATATATGTCTAGTATGTGACCATACGAGATGATATGTGTGCAGTATGTGTCTTGGAAAAGGCAATATGTGTCTTATGGCTGATTTGTGTCCCTCATATCCCTCGTACGGACTGCTATGTGTCCCTCGTGCTCCTCTTGCGGGCTGATACGAGTCTCACGTATCAGTTGTTTGCTCCGAAATATGGCTCTAGTATCACTCGAATGAGCCGATATGTGACTTTCGTATCACTCATTTGAGCCATATGCAGCTCTCGTATCCCTCATATTGGTGACTGCGTCTCTCAGTCACCTCCATGTGTGCCTTTTATATGGCTCATATGAAATAAATGGATTACATTTCATCTTGTCTTTCACGCGGTGCACTTGAGCTCATAATTAAAGAACACAGGTGATCAAAATAGGTCCCGCTAATGTGGTGGGATGTTAAATCCCAAGAATAGTACCATTCCACGTTGTATCAGCTAAGCACAACATATATGAACAATAATATGGCATTCCAATGCTGTGCTGTTTCAAAGATACATCTCAGCTGAAGCACGCACATTCGAAAAAAAATTTTAGAGAACCATCAGGAAATGAAGTATAATTAAGCCAAGGACACTATCTAAAACAAAATAGATAATAAGGCGACAAAATATTGGTCCATGGGATAAATGACTCAAGTAGCCTCCAACAATAAGGAAGTGACTACACAGATGCAAAAATTTCCTATACATATATCCTAAACTTGAGAGGTGTGTTGAATAATTTGCCTTCTTGTCTATAATGTGCTAATTACTGAAAGTGAAACATAATATTGTAAAAATAAAGCTTCAGATGTCTTTTTTCATAGGTGTAATTAATTTTTTGATATAGTTCCGCACTTACACTGATGCCCTTGCGTCATCGATGCACTACTGTTTACATGCCCTCAGAGAAGAATGAGGCTGATGGCCCCAACTGTGCACTAAAGGTCTTCGAATGTTTCTACAGCTACGGAATAGCCAGAAGCTACAAGACACTAGGTGAGAACTATGGGTGGGTGAGGCAGAACATCGCGAAACTGCCATGCCAAGCGTTGTCACGTTAGATGATGGATTTTTTAGGAAAAACTTTAAGCAAGAGTGCACGGTCGTTCAGCATCCTCAAGTTCAAGAATGCCCACAATAACTGTCTGCTTAATGTGACAATCATCACGAATAAATTCATCCGCATGTGCCACGAGCTCAGGTGTGAGATGCAGACAGAGAGCATCCACAGCGCTCCTCGTCTTTCGCACTCAACACAGCTGGATGTTGCATGTAAGTACAGTTTGTACCCACCTTCTGACTGGAAACATAACTTACACATTACCATAAATAGGACTCATTCGACGGTGGATAGTGATAAGGAGAAGACCTTCTGCCATGCAAAATTTGGTTTCGAAAAACTGTTCTAACCGTGCACTGATGTATACCAGGTTTCCCTGTGACTACTTCAATATCAATGGTGCCATGTGCAAAATGATAACATTATGTAAGGTGGGAACATCAAATTTTCTTTTCATTGTAACGTCTCTCTTTCATGAGTTAATGTGTTACTGACCAGGAGGTAAAAAATATAATGAACACCCCTCGTACAAACAGAATCCACAAATACCATCTGTTCAATGAAACAACCCTACATAATACACAAAAACACTACATAATATATCATGGCACAAGAGTAAGAGTTTTGCACACAGACCACACGAACAACACCGCAGCAAGTGGCATACAATATTAGGTACATTTCTCCATATTTACTATACATGAATACAACTTAAGAATGAAGTGGCAGATGCCTCTCAAAGGACCAGGCGTTGTAATGAGCATGGAGGTGGAGGACACAACCAACAATGTTCATGCGAGTTTTGATGATGACGATGAGATGTCAGCCCGTTAACAGGCCAATGTGATTCATTAAACGTCTGCGTATACAAGCCGAGCACATTGAGCACTGCCACAATGAGATTAGCTAAAATGAGAATGACAGTGTCTCTGATGAGCTATTGGAGACGCCATGGTGGTGGGCTTCAGATTAATTTCAACCGCATATGCGCTGACAACGCACAGCAAAGAGGCGTGTTTTCCACTTCACCTCTACATGCAGCTGCCCTCGCCTGGATTTTACTCAGCTTCCTTGGGCACAGACCACAATGGAGTGAATAAAGATACATCCAAACAACTGTGACGTTACAACTAAAGAACTGAATATGGACAGGTAATGACAAAAAGAAAAGTGGGCCACATAGGCCCTCTTCACTGTGCGAACATGTCCATCCATCTGAAAACAAAACAAAAATAAAAAGACATAAAGTGTCACTTGCTGAAGAAATATACAGCCTAAACACTAGTACACATTTATTCACAAAAATGGAGCGACCTGTCGCAAGGCAATGGGCGGGGCAGGCATGCAGCAACCCAATTATGTATAGTGCGCCATCCTGATTGGCTCAGGATGTCGTACCATCCATGCAAACAACTTGCGAGATCAATTATAGAGAAGCATTTGCCAGTTCATTCTTCAGTTGTATTCAACTATAGTTTACACAATACACAAAAGATAATACGTACTGCTTCTCAAAGGGGCACTTAAGGACATGTCCATGCAATTTCTGTTCTCAGCAAAATATGTTGTACGGCCCTTTCCAGCCATTCTGTTACTTCTTCAGCAGCAAAATATATATTTATTGTTGGGAAAAATGGACTTAAAGATGTTTTTTGTCGCTACTTCATTCAAATTCATATCTAGACTGAGAAATACTCGGTCGTAACTGCTAGAAAGTGAATGGTGGGAAAACAGTCTTGGCACCACATTACAATTTCCTTGAGAAAAGGGCTGATGGTGGTGATACTTGTATTCAATTTTTTACCTTTACCAGCTTAAAAAGTTTTTCAATGAAGGTAACCACTTCATCATTGGAATGCAGAGATATGTGTATACATAGCAACTTGAATTTGTCTTTAGTGTCCATTTAAACACGATACCTAACACTGCACCTTTGGTGTTCACACAATGACAAAAAAAGTCAGTGATGAGCTTTCATGAATTGAATTGGTTGGCCATGTAAAACAGAGGTTGCAAAGACAGTTCACACCAAAAATACCTTGGTTAAGGCTAAGAACAGTTTTAAGATACCTTTTAATGCAACACATATACAATTTATCCCAGGTTTGTGAGGGTTGTTTACTGACATTTCAGTCAGCTGTGGGTTACAACAAATACATTGACCTGTGTACAATTAAGGTTTCTATATTACAGTCATCAAAATGTTATCAGTACGGTAGAATTATAGCCAGAACTCTGCAGCACAAAATGTGCAGAAGAAAGGAAGGGGCCCGTGCACACATGTTACATATTGGCATGTTTTTAACTTTATGCTAACATAACTATCATCGTTCAACATATTTGCTCAGTACCTGCAAGTGTCAGAGGCATCAATTACGATAACATGGAGAGCTAGATGAGTTAGTCGTTTCATTCTAAAAAGGAACAGAATGAAACAATGATGAACTTGCCTTTAAAGCCAAGTGCTATATGTCTGTTGAGGGCAGTTTTGAAGCTTCTCATCTTTCATTTGTATTTTGAATCCCACCGTGGTTACATGGGTATCGAAACTGTACATACAAAAAGCCAGTATCTGCCAGTGTCCCATGTATCGCGAACAAGATTTTTTTTAGCTATAAAAAGAGGGCCTTGCAAACTGCGTTGGAAAGCTTTCATAACAGGATTTTGGAGTATGTCAGCGACTACCTGTTTTTTTAATGGACAGAAATAATGGGCAACATGGGCTGCAACAAGTTCAAAATGCTGTGGAGAGTATGCTGACAACTCTCCTGGGGATTAGTAATCCGTACACAGTGGGCCTCGACAAGCTCACCCTGACTGCCGGCATTGCTAATGACCTCAAAAGGGTAGCCATAACAACCCCAACTACTCAGTACCACCAGAAGGCAGGGAACCACGAGCAGATGCCAAAACGAATTCTCGCCATCTCCCGTCTCTCATTTATTTCTTCAGGTTTGCACAGTATCCCGGTAGTATCTCTGATTGAATGTTTCAGGGTGGCTGTTTGCATCTGCCAGCCTGTTTCATATCGGAGTGGATTATCTGCTACCATGCTATCAACTACAAGTTCTAAGTAACTTGCTCTAATATGCAGTAAAAGCCGCTCAAAACTTAGCTTAGGAACACAATGCTGCCAGCATGAGTGTCTACAAGTAGAAGCCTCAGATTTGTGTGGTCAATTATTCGCTGAAGAGAAGCACAAAAGCCGGACGTGCGACATGCACTGTGCTGGAATATCGATGCCCTGAGGAGCACGAAGCATTACATGCTCATCACACAGCACCGGTGCTAAGTTAAGAATATCGTAGTGCTCAACCTTGCAGGCAGTTCGCAATGAAGACAGAGGTGTATGTCCGGACACAGTGGGAAGGGATTACCCCCTTTCGTCTGCCGCTCCCTGCTTGGTCACATCAGCAGGGTCATGAGAATCGGCCGACGCCACTGGCTGGAAGGGGGTCCTTTGGCGGGGAAAAGCCGCCGTGTTCTGAAGTTGTACCCGAGTATAGCTGTTGTCCATAAATGGATGAATGCGGTCTGTCCGTCTACATAAGGGTAAATTTGCTGGCATGTTAAAATCACTTCACCTTTGTCCATACTTCGCGCTCCTGTACCTTTCATGAATAAGCGCCAATGAGCCTAGCTACAAGTACTCTTTAGAAAACGTGTTATGTTAGGTGCGCTTTTGAAGGCGCAACGAAGCGGTGTTCAGCAGAAAATTCTTTGTCCGTGAGATGGCAACGCTGTTCCCTGAGGTTCATTATCACAAAAAACAGCCTCTTTTCCTAAAAATGCACTCTGCTGGTTGTGTTTTGCACACTTTGCAATCTAGCTTCTGACTGTATTTGCTGGCCTGGAGGGGAGACATGCACACTTCGCAGCAAAAATGGCTATGAACGAAGCTTGCACATTTCGGCACTCACAACTTTCTGAAGAGGTGATCTCAGTGCGGCAGGCCCGACCGATATCCGAACAAGGCATCAAGCGCTGCTCAAATCAGCCCGTTAGCGACAACAAAGACCATTATCAGAACACCTGCCTCAGCCAATGTCGTCGACGAGCCAGGCAGTGTTTTTGGCGTCATACGTACAATACACATTGAGCAAGAAGCACTGCACCGTTAAACTGTGGCACATCACCACCGTGCGGTCCTCCGGCATCGTCATCTTGACCGTCGTCCGGGTCACCGCACTCATCACTGCTGCTTTAGTCACCCTCGCTTGTGGCGTCTATTTGCGGTTCCACGCAGTCCGTGTGCGAGAGAAACTATGGTTGGCCCCTCTGGTGTCGTCGTCTCTGCTGTCGTACAAGTGACAGCATTCATCGCTGCTGCCAGTTTCGCCTGTGGCGTCCGCCAACGGCACAGCCCCAAAGTGGGATTCACTGCTAGGCTCAGCGTCACTAGAGCTGCATGAAACGCGAGCGGAGCAGGAGACAAGTTGGGTTCCGGTTACCAGACGTCGAAAGCGGCGTTTCAGCAGTCTCGCTCGACGTGAGTGACCGCTGCGCTGCTTTAGTTAGCCAAGTACACCTTGCGACGCTTTGGTATCGTAGGTTGGCTATTCTAGCTCATGGCGACGTGATGTAAATGGCCTTTAGGCCACTGCTGACCCACTGACTGTACAAGCAATGCCTCCTGAAGAACATGCCTGAAGCGTCAGAAGTTCTTCTGCCCGCCGTAGAGTGCGCATCCACCGTATGGCGGCGCTGTCAGATGACCATCTTTTTAGGGGCAATGAGCATAGATGGACATGGTTCCTGAAGTCTAGGTAGTGACCACAAGCGTATCGAGTTGAGTTTCAGAAGTGAAACCAAAGTAGGACTGAAGCGAGATGAACAATCAGAGGGGAATTTTTACTCAGAAAAGCGATTGGAAGCAGCAGCCAAACTGAGAAAGTAATTTTCGAGGATAGTGAAACAGAATGGACTTGTACCAAATTAACTCAATTACTGGAGCTAGAGCTAGCTAAGGTGCGAGTAAAGCTAAAAGAGAAAAGACGCAAACCCAAGAGTTGTTGGGATGAGGAGGTCAAGAGGGCGATGGAGAAACGTCAGGAAGCGTCCAGGAAACACAGAGATTCCAAGAAGGGGGAACCAGAAGTTGAAGTAGACAGAAAATTGGATATACCTTCATAAAGTGTAGAAGGGAAGCATCCTATTTGATTAATGACAAAATTAGAAGAAGGAGTGCCCAATGGATGTCAACAGTAAATAAAAAGGATAGAAAAGCAGTTCGAAAATTCTGGAAGCATTAAATTCAATGAGTAATAAGACCAGGCTAGAAGAAAGGTTTATTGTTACAGATCAGGGTATTCGACTAGAAGGGGATGAAGCGATAAAACACATAGGAACAAGGATGACAGAAATATTTAAAGAAAGAAATGTTGCACATAATCTACCGAAGGAGGATAGCCCGGTTACTGCCATAGCTTCACTTGAGCAAAGAGAGTGGGAAAGGGCAGAGAAGAAGGTTCCTAGTGGCACGTCAACAGGACTAGATGGTATTCCGATTATGTTAATAAAGAAGCTAGGACCAAAATCTAAGCAAACATTAATACAGGTAGTTAATAAAATGATAGTGAATGGGAAAGTCCCCGATGAATGGCGATTAAGTAGAATGAACATGATATATAAGGGAAAGGAAGACAAAGCTGACGTAACTACCGTCCCATAAGAGTGACATCTGTGGTGTACAGGGTGGTGATGCAGATTATAAAGGACAGATTGCAGGCTCGGGTGGAGAAAGAGGGGGTTCTAGGGGAACTACAAAATGGGTTCCGGAAACAAAGGAGGTTGGAGGACAATCTGTTTTCATTTACACAGTGTATAGAGATTGCTGAAAAGGAACACAGGCCCCTATATGGCTAGCATTTCTGGATATTAAGGGAGACTACGACAACATTATTCAAGAGTATCTGTGGGACATTCTGGGCACATTAGATGTGGAAGATGGAGAAATTAATCTTTTAAAAGATATATATAAGGGTACCAGAGTGCTTATAAAATGGGAAAAAATGAAACAGAACCTGTAGAGATACAGCGGGGGATCGATTAGGTAAGGATGTCCTCTGTCTCCTTTGTTGTTCATGTTGTACCTGCAAGGGTTAAAGACCAAGCTAGAGAGGAGCGGACTAAGCTTCAACCTTTCTTTTTTCAAGCAAGGAGAATTGATTAAACAGTCATTACCGGTACTAATTTATATGGATGATGTAGTGCTAATGGTTGACAACAAGGAAGGTTTACAGAAGTTGATAGACATATGTTGTACAGAGGGAGATAGATTAGGTTTCAAGTTTAGTAAGAAAAAATCTGCAATCATGATATTTAATGATAAGGTCGGCCAGCATAGAATACAGGAGTTCACGCTAGAAGTAGTGGATGAGTACAAGTATCTTGGGGTGTGGATAAATAACGGTGCTGAGTATCTGACAGAGCATAAAAAATATGTAATGAATAAAGCTAGTAGGAATGCAGCTGTCATGAAATATAGGGCACTGTGGAATTACAATAGGTATGAAGTTGTAAGAGGGATCTGGAAAGGGGTGATGGTTCCTAGCCCGACTTTCGGTAATGCGGTCCTGTGCATGAGACCAGATGTTCAAGCAAGGTTAGAAATTAAACAACGTGGCGTAGGGAGGCTAGCTTTGGGAGCACATGGCAATACACCAAATCACTGCAGGGGGTACTGGGTGATATGGGATGGGCGTCGTTCGAGAGCAGAGAAGCCAGCAGTAAGATAGCATTTGAGGAGCGATTGAGAAAAATGGGGAAAAGCAGTGGACTAGGAAAGTTTTCAGATACCTGCATCTAAGAAATGGTGATACGACACGGAGAAAGCGAACTAGAAAATTCACAAGCAAATATCTGAACAGCAGTAGGGGCAAATCAGCAATTATCAGTTAAGAAAAAGGTTAAAGAAATAGAGAGAGCTCTGTGGAAAACAGGGATGCTGACGAAATCAGCACTGGAAACATACAGGATCTTTAAGCAGGAAATTGCCAAAGAAAATATCTATGATAGTTGTAGGGGAAGCTCTTTGTTGTTTGAGGCAAGGACGGGAAATTTGCGGACTAAGACATATAGAGTCAGGTACCACGAGATCGATGCGGTGTGCTTTGCATGCGGAGAGGAGGAAACGGCTGAACACTTGAGAAACTTTTCTGTAAAGGGCTTCACCCTACAGTGCAAAACAGCGGGGCTGATTTATCCATGGCATTGGGGTTTAACGACAGTGAAGGGAAAGTAGATTTTAAGCGGGTGGAAGTACCCAAGCGAAGGCTATCTGATTGGTGGCTAAAATCAAGAGTAAAATTTCATAAGTCATGGCTAGGTGGCATGAGCCACCGCTCGATTTAAAGGGTTCAGCCGTATCCATCCATCCGTCCGTCCGTCCGTCCGTCCGTCCGTCCGTCCGTCCGTCCGTCCATCCGTCCGTCCGTCCGTCCATCCATCCATCCATCCATCCATTAATCCATCCATCCATCCATCCATCCATCCATCCACCCACTAACCCACCCACCCACCCACTTACCCATCCATCCATCCATCCACCCACCCACCCACCCACCCACCCACCCGCCCACCCACCCACCCACCCACCCACCCACCCACCCATCCATCCATCCATCCATCCATCCATCCATCCATCCATCCATCCATCCATCCATCCATCCATCCATCCATCCATCCATCCATCCATCCATCCATCCATCCATCCATCCATCCTAGCAGACGACACGCAGGCAGAACAGAATTTTCTTGTGACTGCAGTTGCAGCAAAAGTATGTCTTCTGGTGCGCTGTTTCTTATATTATTTATGTAGTGTATTTGGTGTTATCGTTTGACAAGTGACGCGTCGATGACTGCAGTTGGTGGAGGGAGTAGCGAGCGAAAATGCGTTGCTGCTGCGTTCCGTTTTGCACGTCCAGTCAGCGAAACAAAAAGCCCGGAGTTTCGATCCATGAAATTCCTGCCGACTTAGAACTCCGGGAAAGACGGCTCAAGGTAATTAGAGGAAAAAGCTGGCAGCCAAGCACAACACCAAATTATTCTGCAGTTTGTAGTTTGCATTTCCAGCCAAGGAAATGCTACTGTAGAATGTTTGCCCACCAAGACAGGGATGGAATCTTTTACCCGACGTCAGCGCTCCGAAGAGTGTTACATGGCCTCAAGAAGTTCGTCGATATCAGGCTCAAAGACCGAACGCATCTTCAAAGGCCACTGGAAACATGATTGCTCTGCAACTAGCGTGAATAAAATCGCGGGTTTGCCTATCATAGCTGAACTGTGAGAACAAGGATAGCGTCCACAGGGAAGCACTACTATATATTATATGCAAGAAGTTCATCAAACCATTGCTAACAAACCATGCACTTGACATAACAGACAAGAAAGCAGTTGCGAATATGTACTACAAGAAACCTCGTTCCAGAAAAGTCTTGAAACTGCTGTAAGAAACGGTTTCTGCCGCCTTCATCTCACCGACTCATGCCATTTTTCCTTGAAGGTACGCACGCGTCTGTGCCTTCAAGCGCAGTTTTTTTTAATATTCACAAGTCGCTCGCCATGTCTGATACTCCCCTTGTTCCAGTTGTCATTTCATCAACGCACGTGCTTCTCATTTCGAGAAATACGGTCGGTCAGGCCTGCTGTGTTACTTCCAAAATCACTGTGGGCGTGTGCATCACACATAAACCTACTGAGTTGTGTTTCTTGCGGAAAGAATAGAGAGAGGGGCACGGGTTTATTTGAAATTTGCCAACGTTATTCATGGAGGTACCGTTTGGCGAAAGCTCGTCGGAAAAATGACCAGAAACAGCGCAGGCTGGGCCCTCCAAGATCAGTTTCACACGATCGAAACATCTCTCGCAATGCTCCGCAGCAAGATTGTAACAGACGTGCGCGTGGCAAAGTTCTAAGAACATTAGATCTGAGGGATGTGCCCCCTGCGGGACAACGACTCACCAGGCAGGTTACCGGCGACGTCTCCGGCTTTCATCCATTAAGCGTCATACAGGTATCCTTTCCCACGGCCGGGTCACGTGGCAACAGTTGAGAGTTCAAGTAATTCCGGAATTCCTCCAGTTCTTATTCTATTTCATGTATTATTTTCCTTCTTTGCTTGTCCGAAGTAGTTGATTTCTTGCAATTGGCAGCTGTACAATATACAACCATGCATCATGCAGTGTAAATACTTATTTTGCGGCATTTCTAGCGAGCTGCAGCAGCAAGCAGCAAGCAGCAGCAGCAGCAAGCAGCAAGCAGCAAGCAGCAAGCAGCAAGCAGCAGCAGCAGCAAGCAGCAGCAGCAGCAAGCAGCAGCAGCAGCAAGCAGCAGCAGCAGCAAGCAGCAGCAGCAGCAAGCAGCAGCAGCAGCAAGCAGCAGCAGCAGCAAGCAGCAGCCAGCAGCAAGCAGCAGCAGCAGCGGCAGCGGCAGCGGCAGCGGCGGCAGCGGCGGCAGCGGCAGCAGCAGCAGCGGCGGCGGCAGCAGCAGCAGCAGCCGCCTGACTGTAGCCCCAAGAGGTTAGAGACCAGAGTCCAGGGCCTCATTATCTGTTCCAATCGGGGTTGCCTGGTCGATCAGTCTGCGCTGGTCATCCTGGTTTGTGCTCTCGAAACAGTGGCTTCACATTGGGAGGAAGGGGTTGGGTGTGGGTATGGGAGGTTGGGTTGGGGGTTTGGGAGGGTCATTATCATCATCGTCGTCATCAGTCCGACTACGCTCACTGCAGGACAAAGGCTTCTCCCATGGCTCTCCAATTATTCCTGTCCTTTGCCAGCTGCGCCCACCTTATACCTGCAAACGTAATCTCATCCGCCCACCTAACCTTCTGCCAAACGTTGCCAGGTTCAGATTGGGTGGCTATGTGCCAATATATGCCTGGTGAACAGCAAGCTATTAACACAGACAGGTTGCGCAGAAATTGTTCATCCGGGCAGTGATTTTACTAGGTATAATGTTCGATACTTTTGATGGATCATGGAATTCTTTAGTAAATGTGGATTCACAATACGGGCCTCTTGCCGTTCCTTGGTCCGGGCGGCGTTCTGCTTTCGGTGCGTTAGGTATGCACACTACCCGCGGACAATTGTCTGATGTTGGTGAATGCAGCACGGCGACAGGCCGTGCGTATGCCTAATGCACTTACAGCCGCTTGCTCCGACCTCCAGCATCACAGGTGCTGATAACAGGATTAGACATGCGAATCACCTTTCACTGTGCGACGTTCACCAACATGGCAGCCAAGGATCCGGGGTCCGCCGTCAGAAAAAAAGGATATCGGAATTTCTCCGGGAACCCCTGGTGCGCAGATAACCGGGGCCAATGTACCCTGTCCAATCCACCACCGTGGGTACGTACGATTCAACCAGAGGCCAAAATCATCATCATCATCAACCGGGGCCAGGCCAGATACGGGCCAGGCGCGAACTTAAGGAACTGAAAGTAGAACGTCACGCGAAGACTGTTTCGCGACACAAAAACTGGTCTCCAGATTTTCTTTTTTGTAATTGTCGAGTTTAACGTCTCGAACCGACACATGGGGTATGAGGAACACCGTAGTAGAGGGCTGCAGAATAATTTAGCACACATGGGGATCTTTAACATGCGCCACTTGTCGCTGCAGCACACGGGTATTTTTGTATTACGCCTCCATCGAAATATGGCCGCCGCGGCAGGAATCGAACTGGCGACCTTGGTATCAGCAGACGACCGCCAAAGGCACTGCGGCGTCTCCGATATGGGGTTCATCGTGTAAACAGACCTTAACATAACGTAAAAGGAACAAAATTGGAGCCTTCCTCAACAGCCATGGATATCCGCATACCTAGTGTACAAAATTAAGCGAAAAATGGTTGAATTTGCGGCTAACCCGCGCTGTGCATCAAAACAGGTGTTTAAAATAACTTCCTGTGAATTAAACATCAGGCCCCAGCAGCAAAACAGACAATTCCTTACCAGCATTTGTAACGGTGGCAAGCTGAGTGCGATTTGGTACGGGCCTCCTTACGCTCGAAATTGTTCATTAACTGGATTAAATATGCTGAGGATTTTTTTGTGAGAACATGACTGTGACCCGTATCTCGCGAAATTCAGTACATACAATTTTAAAAGCTATTCAGAGTATGTTGCACAGCTTGCGCGTTGCTTCCCGCGTTAAGGCTTCCAAGATGCCCGCAGCATCGAGCAGGCGTTTCCATTACGCTCGTCCAACCAGGATCAGTTGTAACGATACTCACGCATTGTAAAAACGAAGTGAGTACACAAAAAGAGACGCGACTACAGTGAGGAGAGCAATGGATTTGTCGTGATGTCTTCCCTTCTGCCGTAACATGGGCTTAAGTTTTGCGCGGGTATATTTACAAATGCGACACCTACCCCAAACCCGATCTGCGCTGAATAATAATAATAATTGGTTTTTTGGGGGAAAGGAAATGGCGCAGTATCTGTCTCATATATCGTTGGACACCTGAACCGCGCCGTAAGGGAAGGAATAAAGGAGGGAGTGAAAGAAGAAATGAATAGGTGCCGTAGTGGAGGGCTCCGGAATAATTTCTACCACCTGGGGATCTTTAACGTGCACTGACATCGCACAGCACACGGGCGCCTTAGCGTTTTTCCTCCATAAAAACGCAGCCGCCGCGGTCGGGTTCGAACCCGGGAACTCCGGATCAGTAGTCGAGCGCCCTAACCACCGAGCCACCGCGGCGGGCATCTGCACTGAAGGAGTAGGTGATTTGTGGTCAACCGTCTTTTGTTGTCGTTGGTCTCGCAAGGTTAATGACTCATTCCCATAAAGAGGGATCAGCTCATAATCCGGCGAAGGCCAAGAAGTGCGTAAAAAGTGTACCTTATATTATTTAAAGGAAATTTGAGTTTTTAGAGATGAACACATCGCGGAACGTCGCAAACCTCGTCTTCCTCATCTTTGGGTGAATCATGAGCTTGCCGTTAAAAAATATAAACACTGATCGAACTGTTCGTTTATGCGGTTGAATGTAGGTAAATAAATGTTATTTGACTCATTCACTCGTTGTGCTTACCCAAATGAAGCCTTAGAATTTGCATACGCTCGGAGTGCCTTGTGCTTGTCAGAGAATGGAACGAGGAAAACGCTACGGACGAGGATGATGAGCGCAGTGTAGGTCATAATTTCTAATCTGTAGCATATTTCCTTGCCATGAGATGCCTAGCATTTCCTGTATACTGAGAAAGAATTTGATTATATATATATATATATATATATATATATATATATATATATATATATATATATATAGCAATCGGCTCTTTTAGGGGGAGGGACAGAAATTCTGTAACATATACTATTGTTTCTGGTATACAGTCTGCGAGTTATACATGCTATAAAAAATTTATATTTTGCGCTTTGCGGACCATCTGTATATATGCACTGCACAGCATTTTTTCTTTTTCAGCATCGCTGAATGTGGCACAAAGTTCGCGAAGCTCACTCTATTGCCACGTTTTGTGATACTTGAACTGCGCCAAATATAATTTTATGTGCTGTTCGCACGCCTGATTCTGATAAGTGTATGTAAAGAGTGCGGAAAGTCTAGAATTTTTTTTCTTGGCAGCCGTCTCCAGACTCATACATTCCAGAACCCAGTTATGTGTAGTCTTGATTATCCGTCGCAATATTCAAATGTGTGCAAGCTATGTCACCACAACGCGGATCTCAACCATATATATTGGAAATGTCCTTTTGCCCCCCTGGAGGGAAAAAAATTCTGTCGCTTGACCAATGGGAGGCTCTACTATTCAGCACCGATCTGATGATTCAGACAAAGGTCGTACAACTGGCCGAAGACGCCGCCACAAGCCAGGACATTCTGGCTGTCGTTTAGGCGAAAGCCCTAAAGCCACTCAAACTGTTGGAAATAAAAGTTTTACAATCCATATGCAGCCAAAATTGTGCGTTGCGGACTATACACTGCGTGCGGACTGTATACCGGATATTACGGTAAGGCGATAAAAATGCAACGAGTTCCAATCCAGTAGTGCACGAGTTGTCGCCGAATTTCGCGTAACACTGCCGCGACCTGGATGCTATTTGACCACGAAAATCCTCGCAGTCGCCGACGGCAACAGATGGCACAGATCCTTGACAGTAACCTCGACTCGCAGACAATCAGTCGTAATTATACCAGCGGTAGCCCCATCGAGAAGGCTTCCCAAATATTCCGCCATGGGGGTACCAGCTGAGAACCACTTACCATGACATGGGCTCTACACACCGGGAATCAAATCACGAACGCCACAGCTCGCGGTCATAAAACCAAGCGATAGTCGACGAAGTGGGAACTTATCTTGTAATGCAAACGTACTACGGAGACATAATTGAGCCCCTCAGGGACATCAGGAAGCGCTTTCCTACCTGTCATGCAAAACTTGGAAGGATCACATAAGCTCCGCCCTAAGGGTATAACGCGGTAGCGCAATCGGTTAGTTGCCATATATGCAAACGGTCGTTCCCAACTTTGCATCCAAAAATACCTGGGCATTCAATACCTGGGCAATCAAGAGCTTGCGATTTTTCACTCACAACACCGAAAACACGAACATCGGCACTGGATTTTCGAGTGAACGGGGCCTTTACCGCTATCGCGTTAAGAGCTGGTGATGCTGACGCTAAACTGCTATAGAGACAAAGAGCTGTTTACCCCAGGCCCTCGCCGGAAATATCGCTCCCGCCTCCAACCATAGGGCTTTCAGATCACGAAAGCTCGCGTGGCTTCCAAAGCACCTACCCTCCGTTTCTGTGGACACCACGGTAAGGGAGTCTGAATCAATAGCGCAACACGGGCAATGTTCGTTGAGTATTAAGGGTTGAGGGCTCCACACAGTGGCGACTCGCCAAAGCCTTTGGCGACGAACCTTTCTGCGCTGCGTCCCGGGTTAGGGCTATGCCGCTCACAGGAGGACGATATATGGGCCTTGTGGTTCGATCGCTACAGGTTCAGCAGCCCCGAGGAGCTCGCCTATCGCTGAACAATGAATTGGTCAAGCAGCCTCAAATGCTACTTGATGTCCTGTCGGCGTCTTCTCAACTTGTTTTCCTTCCCTCAAGTAGAAGACCCTCTCAAGGAAAGTGATTCGATCGTCCTAGTATTGACGAAGATCCCGTCACTGAAATTTTTGTTAAAAATTGTAAAAATGAGACAAAAGATGATGGCTAGATAATACGCCAAAAAACTCAGTCAAGTAACACTGAGAATAATAAGCAAAATGTATTCTCCGTAGCGATGTTCTAAAAACCGGCTCGTCTCGTATCAGTTTCGACAGCACAGGGAATTTGCCACATCATCAGACAGGAAGTATCCGATACCAATAATAGCTCATCAAAACTGATTTTCCTTAAGATCACCTTGCGTTCGCTCTAAAAGTGGTTAGATGAGAAGATTTTAACAGATTTTAGAGTTTCGTCAAAATGTCGAAAACGCCGGTCACACGGCTATTTACAGATGTGCGCACATTGCAATACAGTAAAGTTTAGCTGCTTTGCGTGACCATCCTTGTGACGCAGTCCGGGCCTACGACATACTGAAGTGCACAAGCACCTGGCTCAAAAAGAAGGATCCATGACAAACACTTTATTGTAAAGCGAAAGAAAAAAAGCACTGCACACAAAAAACTAGGCCTCTGCCTGGGTCTCCTAGAATTCCCCTTCATCCTCAGCTGTGGCCTCCTGGTACGGTTGGTATTCTGACACCAGTTCGTTCAAGCTGGACTCTGCCTCGGTGAACTCCAACTCGTCCATGCCCTCTCCGGTGTACCAGTGCAGAAAGGCCTTGCGGCGGAACATAGCTGCAAAAAAAATAATATATCAAGCAGGCGGGGTCACACTCCTGGAACTGTCCCCGAAAATGCGCTGTTTCAGAAAATCGACAGTAATGGGCATCTACAATGAAAGTATGTGCTTTTAAGAAACACTTTCAAATCAGAGACGATGGTCACCTGGAAACTGCTCGGAGATCCGCTTGAAAAGCTCTTGAGTGGCTGTGCTGTTCCCAATGAAAGTAGCAGACATCTTCAGACCTCGAGGCGGTATGTCACAGACAGCTGTCTTTACGTTGTTCGGGATCCATTCAACGAAGTAACTCGAGTCCTTGCTCTGGATGTTGAGCATCTGGTCATCGACTTCCCGCATGCTCATTCGGCCTCTGAAGACTGCAGCAACTGTCAGGTAACGACCGTGGCGGGGGTCGCAAGCAGCCATCATGTTTTTGGCATCGAACATCTGTTGCGTCAGCTCCGGCACAGTCAGAGCCCGGTACTGCTGGCAGTCGCGGGACGTGAGTGGAGCAAAGCCAGTCATAAAAAGTGGAGGCGAGGGAAGGGCACCATGTTAACGGCAAGCTTGCGAAGATCAGCATTCAGCTGCCCAGGAAATCTGTGAGGAATGAGACGGTGCTTGATTAGAAGCCCGCTTAATTCGCAAGGGGAGAGAGAATTTACAGAGGTATGTTGGGCGCTCTTGTTTGGGAGCAGTCAGAACAAGATTGTGGTAAGATTATGGAGCAGCTACAATGGTCAGTGGAGGCATCTTGTAGAATGTCGCGATTGTTGCCGCTGTTCATTCAAAGCTTTTGAATATCGGGTCATCAAATTTGAAATTCAGTTCTCTTCACGCCAGTGCAGACAACGAAGCCCAATGAAAGAACGCACTCGTGGAAATTTCAGAAGTGACATAGTTTACACTTTGCCAATCTGTTCTAGAGAACATTGAAACTGCATGCCTGTTATTTGCCTCAGCCAAATTACAACGGCGGAGAAACAAACCAGCTCTAGTAAGATAACAAGATTTCTTCTGTTGCTGTTTCGATTCATTGGCAAAATCACAAAAATAAAAATGGATTCTTCACATGGTCACTGCTTCGTATCCAGCTTCAAAGTTAATACAAATTACTACATTAGGAGAACATCGACAAGTATTGAGGCACTTAAGTGACCCCATGAACGAAGCTGCGAAATACTTACCTCAGGCATGTGGTCACACACGACATCGTTGCAGAAACCAAGTGGTTGAGGTCTCCGTAGGTGGGAGTCGTGAGCTTAAGCGTCCGGAAGCAGATGTCGTAGAGTGCTTCGTTGTCGATGCAGTAGGTCTCGTCGGTGTTCTCCACAAGCTGATGCACTGACAAAGTAGCATTGTAGGGCTCGACGACAGTGTCCGAAACCTAGAGGTAGCCGCAGGAAGAGAATGAGAACTTTGTGCATAACGACTAATCAAAATTCAAGGAAGACGCCTTATAAAGCAAGGCCAAAATGTCATGTTTGATTTGTTTCAAAGATGCTGAAATTGGGTCCTGCAGATAATGTCACACACCTTTGGAGAGGGCACTACACTGTAGGTGTTCATGATGCGATCGGGGTACTCTTCACGGATCTTCGAGATGAGCAGTGTGCCCATGCCAGATCCAGTACCACCGCCCAGGGAGTGGGTCAGCTGGAATCCCTGCAGGCAGTCACAGGATTCCGCTTCCTTGCGCACAACGTCGAGCACCGAGTCCACCAGTTCAGCACCCTCGGTGTAGTGGCCCTTGGCCCAATTGTTGCCAGCGCCACTCTGACCTGAAGGGCGGGTTGTGAAAGGCGTATACTTGTACAAACTGTATCCTGAAGAAAATCAGTACTGGAATATGCAATAAAAGAAAGCCACTCAGAGACAGAGATCTCCACCGAGGCACTCCTTGTAAAAATAGAGGGTGATGGCTGCGTTGTGAGTAGACAACACGACCTGGACAACATTATCATTCGTCATCATTTGCAAAACGCGGCACCTACAAAGCCATAACCTTCATCGCCTTCTCGGTGTGGCGGAGATCTCGGAAGGTTATTTTGAAATAAGAGATGCTTTTCGGGATTTGATGAAAGAAATTAATGTTGTCGCGCGAAGGGGTAGCATATCTGTAGGGGACCATGAGATTCCGATTCACATCTGTCTAGGGTCAGATTTGAAATGTTTGCTTGTTGTTCAGGGTCTGCAGTCTGCTGCATCACACTATCCTTGTCCATTTTGTCGAGCAAACCCACAGACAAGGTGCTCAGTTCTGACAAGTAACAGGAGCTTTATTGAGCCTCCTTTGATCCGCACTATTGAGAACATGAGAGGTGATTGCTGCACAGAAGCGAACGGGATGAATAACGTGCCATTGTTCAACTTCGACTTTGATTTAATAAATCCTGATGTATTGCACATGAAGTTAAGAATAGTTAACCGCCTTGTAGATGGATTGCTTTCAGAAGCAGAAGACAGAGATTACTGTGAAAAAGTCCGCAACCCACGTTGTATGACCATACACGTTCAGGACATCGATGACGCCATAAATAACTGTGGGATTAAATTTCACGTCTGGGAAACCAATGAAGGAAACAAGGGAAAAACATTCACGTCGGTATCGGGGGGCGATTGTGAGCGTCTGCTGAAGGCTTTGCCTGAAAAACTGGCCGGGAAATTGCACCCTCAAACAGAGGAAAAAAACTTTGCTCCTTTGGAAGCGTATGCGGAACATTTTGTACCACCTGGAAAATGACGTTGAAGGTCGCAGCATAGAAAGAGAAACCTCAGAATTCTTTCACACGTTCATAGAATTAGGAGCCCAAGGTTGCAAAGGCTATGGTGGCGATAGAGTTACGCCGTACATTCATATTCTCGTGCACCACGCTTCCGCAAAGCACGAAAGGTTCAAGGGCCTTGGTTGAATTTCAAGCCAAGGGTTAGAGAAAAAAAAACGACGTGCTAAAGCATCTACACCATGGGAAGTCTAACATGTGGAATGCAGCCGCTGACGCTCTCAAGCTGGCGAAAAGGCTTGGAGTGAGAATATCAGACTAAGCCGTGCATATAAAAAGCGGGACCAAGAGTATTGGTTTGAGGGACTTATTCAAGAGACACGGGCGAAGAGGCTACTCTGTGCAGATGAAAAAGTGAGTGAAAGAAACTGTCTGCAAAATGTGGACGACATGGATGCAGGAGAATTGCGCACGGAGCTTCGGGCTATGGGAATGTCGACGAAAGTCAAATCAATAGAAAAACTTCGCAACGTTGTAAGGAAAGAAAGAGAAAAGCAATGATTGTAGCCATAGGAGGAGATAACAGTTATGTGGTGAGATGTGCCTTTTAGTTTTGCGTGTTTCCTCCTATATTTATAGTGCTGTGTTGTACCTCTAGTTTAGAAAGTGCATCACTGCTTGAAGATGAAGAGTACTGTTCCTGATGCCTTATGTAACCTGCTTCTAAAGGAGTGTTCGGTGTGTACTAAAATAGTGTATTTGTATTATGTGACTGTTTACCTGCCATATAAGCCCTGAGCAATTTTTTGGTGTAATATAAATGTGATATGTGTGTTTTGTAAGTATTGGCGTTGTCACTTTTAAAATGATCTTTTGGCTTGTCTTTTGCGTAAGAAAATTCTTTTATGTAAACAAACCATGGAAAACCGATTTATAGCGCAATCAGTACAGCTGGAAAAAGTAATTGGGGGGGGGGGGTGCTTTGAAAAAAAACATGCACACACGCCTTTAAGTTCTGCGGGGCAGCAGGAAAAAAATTTGCAGCGAATTTAAGAAAACTGATTGGTCGTATCGGGCGTAGATCATATAATACTGGCATCAAGTGCACAATGCGCACAAACAGGCTCGAGAAAAGTGACGACAGCAGTACTGCGCACATTCTATGCCATCGTTTATGTTCATTTGTATGTCCTTCTTTGCTGACTCATTTTGTTTGGCAACCGATTAAAAGTTTGCCTTGTTCTTTATTCTTTTCGCAAAGTATTGCTTCTTTTGTATGCCATGTTGCTGTGAAGTGTGTTTAGTTATATTCATATTCGTTACGTTTGGAGTGCATCGTTCTGGTTGTACATGTAACATGAACACAAGGTAATGACGCTATGTGATTCTGACTGTACACATTTTGTTTCCAAATGTTGTATAAAAAGTGTATAATAAAATATTTTATGTCGGCACTATAGCCCTTGTCCTTGCCTTTTTGCGGGGAAATTATAACCCCTTTTGCAGCAGCTATCAGATAGTGTGACAAGTGCAAGTTTATTGACAGCGACGCCATGAAATTATACCTACTACATTTGCTCGATTTCCTCCCCAAAGGTGCAAAGGAGAAAAGAAATATAACCTCCAGTCCTTCGAATATTACTGTAAACGTAACAGATCACTTCCCATGAGTGTTATCGTTACGAAGGCTTCCCCTTCATTCATGGTAATTTGCGGACATTGTGCTTTCCGCTACGTGCTATAATGACATCCCCGCCTGCTATAATGACATCCCCGCCTATTTGATATTCTCATTAACTTTGTAACATAGAATGCAATTCGTGACTTTTTTTATTGGTATACCTTCCTTTTTAGCGTCTGGTTATTTTTGTTGCTCTCTACTTCTCTATTACAATTGTATTTGGTTTGATTTACCAAAGGTTGCTGCTTCAAAAGTAAGCGATAGTATTGTTCAGTGCAGTACAATTAGTTTTTCACCTGACCACAGAAATCAAAGCTGCTGCAGGCAGAGTAACTTGGGAACTGGGAAAAGATATAATACAAATATAATACAAAAGATATAATACAAATACAATGATATAATACAAATTAGTTCTATTACAGGCTATAAGGGACAGCGCACTGGAGCGCTTCGAACTAATTCGACCCCCCGGGGGTAAACAGCCGGAGCGTTGTTACATTTCGCGTACACTGAAATGTGGGCATAGCGGCTGGGTCCTGAGCCGGCCTTACATCACCCGGCACCCTGTGCAAGACTTTGCCACCCCCCACCCGCCCCTCTCTCTCTCTTTGAATGTATTTGTGGGGGTGTTTCTCTGTATTTTTATTGGCCGTTCTAACGGGGGCACTTCTAGTTTTCATTCTTTCAACAGTCTTCACGTAGTATTTGTACTGGAGTGGGCAGGACACTTAGTTATTTTTTATTTTTCTTCCCCCTCTAATTTATACCCCTTGACATCCTTTGATCTTGCTATTGGCGGTCAATTTTTTACACGTTTTCATAGCATTTTAAAGAAGATGAATCTTAAAAGCATGCTGCTTGCGATAACGCAACTCATCTATTATACTGGTGAAAAAGAAAAATTTATTGCTTAAAATGATTACAGCCCAGCCTCAAAGGACAGATGCAAACGTTCTTCAAAAGAGACTGTCAAGACAGTCGCTTCAGACGATTGATATGACATCGCGACTAACCCTGTTAATCCGTGGTTAACCCTCTTGCACCTGGCGGCCCCTTGCGAAGTCACTCTGAGAGGTGCGGGAGAATTAAATGCGATATCATGACAATCGGCCGACGAAGCAGCGTAGCGGCTGGCAGCGTCGCAAATTACGACAGCCACCATATTTGCCATTTATATATACCGTTATGAAATGCTTCCTTGATGACGTCCATGTAAAAGCGCTTTTTCGTAGCCCAGAAGTGGACACAATTAAATTCACCAATTTGTTTGCAAAAATGGAAAATGTTGGCGGTATCTTGCGGTGTCTTTAAAAGCGAAGTTTCGTACCTCAAAAGCGAAGCCTCATTTTTTCTGTTGTGTTACACAGGATGGATGCCGGCAATACATCATGCATGCATATTACAGAAGTCAGAATGAAAGAACAGCAAAAAAAGTCGACAATAGCTGCAGCAATAAAAGTATGAATAGTGATCATGCGTGAAATTTTTCATTCATACATTCATACTAATATATTTTCTATAGAAACGAGCACATTTATTAAAATTAGTTGACCAAAACAAAAGGTTTTGAACCCAGGTTAAAACTCTAAGTGCAAACTCGAGTCACCATATTCGGACAACGCTAGAGTCACTAATTTGAAAGCATTACAGGTGAACGTGACAGTAACAACCTGAACGTCTATCTAGACGCTATTTGCTTCTAGACTCCAAATTCTGTGTTCTGCCCGACAACAGCTGAACAGCTTCAAAATGTTTCTGAGTAAAGCTATATCAAATTTTCTTAAATAAGTATGGTGGAAAGGAAATGGCGCAGTATCTGTCTCATATATCGTTGGACACCTGAACCGCGCCGTAAGGGAAGGGATAAAGGAGGGAGTGAAAAGAGAGGAACAAATAGGTCCGTAGTGGAGGGCTCCGGAATAATTTCGACCACCTGGGGATCTTTAACGTGCACTGACATCGCACAGCACACGGGCGCCTTAGCGTTTTTCCTCCATAAAAACGTAGCCGCCGCGGCCGGGTTCGAACCCGGTTTACACAAACACCCGAGGCATTTTTGTAGGTGATTTTGTTCACGTTTTACGATTTTTTTTGTACCCCTTCCCATTCAGTTACGCTCCCTGTCGACGCCACTGCCGGTAGATGGCACAAGTAGTAGATGTCCCAGAAAGCTGGGCATGAAAGAAAGCCATGCCCTGGGCGGAAAAAACAATACATATGCTGCGTGGTGAAGGTAGCGAGAAGAGAGATAAACAACGCTCAACACAGTTGAAGTTAACAGCTTGCGGAAGTTCCCGATAAAGCGACGAGTGAAAGAAGTTGAAAATATATGTTCAACAAGTCAAGGCTCGCATTGTACTCAGCTACAGAACACAATCTCTCCAGCGAGTCCCTATGTAAAACGGGTGACAAATGACATGAACACAGGGGAGGGAGAACCGCCAGCTGTGCTCATATCCTGTGTTATACCTGTCTGTAATATTTTGTTTTATGCCGGATTGTCCCCGCAGACGGCCGCCTCCCTTCCTTGTGTAATGCGCCACCTATGCGTTTTGCCGAGTGATGTGGTGTTGTGTCAAAGGCGGATGGAATTTTTTGTAGCGAGAGCTACGCTAGGCTATAGCCAGCGGCCCATTTCGGGTAAGCGTGTCTAGTCACTACTGCGCATGAGCCACTAGTTGCACCGAGCCATAGGTGTTCCGCCGCTGCGTCGCGCCACACCTTTCCTTAAATTCGATTTTCAAGTTTTTTTTTCTTGTTTCCATCCCGCCTTTATCCATTCGATCTAGTGTCCACCGAGACATATGAGACAGTTGCTGCTCCATTTACTTTCCTCAAAACCAAAACAAAATGAGCCGCCGGCGCTCATTTGGTGCATTGGTGTTGACAACGTAGAGGCCGTTCATTTTTACGAAAGGAAGGCGCAAAACTGGCTCCCTGGGTCAGTGGACACCTCACTTTCGCTTTCATGTAACGTGGCGTTGGCATGCGACTGCAAAAAATGAATGTGGATTAGCTCAGTTAATCTAGGGTATACAAAGCGAAAGGTGTCGGCGTTCACTGTGTTCTTTGCGTTGACAATGTTCTAGACGACGATGGAGTTGTACAAAGGAAGGGCGCATAACTGGCTGCCTGGATATGCGACGCCTCATTCGTGATTTGATGCACGTGGCAGTGGTGGGAGAGAGATGTGGCCTGAATGCAATAGCGCTGACTTCGTTGTGGCTGACATGCGGCACTGCAGCAATAGCTAGGCTGCTGCGTTCGTTTGCTGATCAAGATCTCGCGATCAACCATTAACTGCGTGCCACCTCCGAGGGTGGCAGGGAGGGCGCGCTGCCTATCCAGTGTGGGGAACGCCATCAAAGCAGTCTTTTGCAGTTGGAAACCAGCGCCACGTGCATGAAAGCGAGATTTAGGTCTCCACTGACCCACGGAGCCGGTTGTGCGCCGCGGTGGCTCAGTGGTTAGCGCGCGCGGCTACTGATCCGGAGTTCCCGGGTTCGAACCCGACCGTGGCGGCTGCGTTTTTATGGTGGAAAAACGCTAAGGCGCCCGCGTCTTGTGCCATGTCAGTGCACGTGAAAGATCCCCAAGTGGTCGAAATTATTCCGGAGCCCTCCACTACGGCACCTCTTTCTTCTTTCACTCCCTCGTTTATCCCTTCCCTTACGACTCGGTTCAGGTGTCCAACGATATACAGGACAGATACTGCGCAATTTCCTTTCCCCAAAAACCAATTATTACATTTATTATTACGCCTTTCCTTTCGTGAAAATGAACGGCCCTTTCAAAGTTGTCAACGCCAATGAACTATGAACAGCCTCGGTTGACTAGTTTTGTTTGGTTTTGGAGGAAAGGAAATGACACAGTAACCGTCTCACATATCTCGGTGGACACCCGAACCGCGCCGTAAAGGAAGCGATAAAGGAGGGAGGGAAAGAAAAAAAGAGAAAACTGAAAATTGAAAGTTGGATTTTGAGGAAAGGCGTGGCGCTGCGCAGCGGCGGACACCTGTGGCTCGATGCTACTAATGGCGCATGCTCAGTAGTGACTAGGGAGCGAGAAAGAGAGAAATACGCGCGGTGAGCCGCGCGTTGTGACGTTACGTGCTTCCTCGGAGCACCGCCACGGCGAAATCGCAAGTTTGCGGCCAGTAAAGCCTTCACTTTAAAACCCCATTTGATTGCCTTCCGCACTTTGGATATGCAGCGCGTTCACCCTGCTTCTGTGGCAGGTTGCAGTTGATGATCGCGAGAGGTTGATCACCCAATGAACGCTGCGGCCTATTACTGCAGTTCCGCGTGTCTACCACGAAGTTATCAGTGCTAATGTATGCAGAGACCCGCCGCGATGACTCAGTGGTTAGGGCGCTCAGCTACTACTCCGGAGTTCCCGGGTTCGAACCCGAACGTGGCGGCTGCGTTTTTACTGAGGCAAAACGCTAAGGCGCCCGTAGGCTGTGCGATTTCAGTGCACGTTAAAGATCCCCAGGTGGTCGAAATTATTCCGGAGCCCTCCACTACGGCACCTCTTTCTTCCTTTCTTCTTCACTCCCACCCTTATCCCTTCCCTCACAGCGCGGTTCAGGTGTCCAACGATATATGAGACAGATACTGCGCCATTTCCTTTCCCCAAAAACCAATTATTATTAATGTATGCAGCACACATGTCTTCACCATCGTCACGTACCTCGAAGGGCGAGTCAAGCGTCCACTGACCCGGGGAGCGAGTTTACGCACTTCCTTAAGCGTCTAGAACGGTGTCCACGTCAATGAACACATTGAACGCCGACAGCTTTTGCCTTGTATATCCTCGATTCCAATTCATTTTATTTTCGAAATGGCCCATGTGTTCCCTCTCTCGTAATATGCTCTTTTCACGGCGCACTACATTCTTGATGAACCACCAAGCTTGCGTCTCAATCTTGGCGGCCTAGGTTTCGCAAGGAACTGATGAGAATGTCCATAGATCAAACTCGAATTTCTTGATTGCGTGGCTGTATTAAACTGACTGCCACTCGGACTGGATCATACTGAGCGAGGATTCGCTGTGCGTACAGAGATGTGGGTACAAATTTAGCCAGTTGTGCGCTTTAAAGATTAGTCTATACTGTGCGCTCTTGTGGGTGCGTTTATGTAGTAGGTTTTAAGCCGAGAAGCCCCTTACCGAACACAAAGTTATCCGGCCGGAAGAGTGGTCCAAACCGTCCCGAGCGGACGGCGTCCATGGTTCCCGGCTCCAAGTCAACCAGGATGGCCCGAGGCACGTATTTACCTCCTCAAACAAAAAAAAAACAAATATCACTTAGCGGCAACAAAGATACCGTGCAGTTATTACAAGTACCCGCGTCACAACAAAGCCAGTTAAAGAATTGAGAATGGAGCGCGCCAACTGTAGGTGTCATAGCAAATAAAAGCGGCACTACTTGGTCCTTGCGCCACCTCCCGGCCTTTAAACAGCAGATCCAGTTATATTTAATAATAAAATATTTAAATATCTTTCAGAGAAAAACAGAAGGTGAAATGTTGATAGATAAATTGAGATGGATCAAAATGATGTCACTACATTAACGTCCTGTTGCGATTCCTGTTTCGATTCTGTTTCGTATTACTAAACTTACGGTGTCCTATATGGGATTAACATTCCGAATTCTGTACATGGGCTGTCATCAACGCAGTAGTGCCGGCCTCTGGATAAATTTGCACCACCTCGGGTTACTTTACGCGCAATAAGATCGCAGAACACACGGCTCTTTATGATCTCGCCTTCATAGAAATGCGTCCGCCGAATCATGGATGTCATGATCGAGCCCCTTCCAAATGAAGCACAGCGGCGGTATTAGCAAACATAGAGTTAAAAACTCCTTACAAACTCACTGCAGCAAGAGGAAATGTAGTAGAGGGGAGACGTACTATGTCCTCGTCAACCCTGACGAGGGAATTCAGAAACCGGGTTCGAACCCGACCGCGGCGGCTGCGTTTTTATGGAGGAAAAACGCTAAGGCGCCCGTGTGCTGTGCGATGTTAGTGCACGTTAAAGATCCCCAGGTGGTCGAAATTATTCCGGAGCCCTCCACTACGGCACCTCTCTCTTCCTTTCTTCTTTCACTCCCACCATTATTCCTTCCCTTGCGGCGCGGTTCAAGTGTCCGCCGATATATGAGACAGATACTGCGCCATTTCCTTCCCCCAAAACCAATTATTATTATTATTATTAAAAACTCATTCGCGTTGTGAGCATTCATTGCCTACGAGAAAAAAGCCTTTGGTCAAGAACCTTCAAGCTAATCCCTGCGGTACTTGTGGCAATGCAACTTGAAAAGCTGCAATGGCCTAACATAACATGCCGCAAGCAGAAGAGGTCACTAGACGTTGCACTTTGACCTAACTAGATTTGCGCGATCGGTTGTAGAATTTGAAGCTTGAAGAGCAATGGCCTGCCGTTGAAGAAGCTCCATTGACAGGCCAGATATCAGCTTAACAGCACAAACAGCTCTATTAAGGCAGGACCGAGAAAAAGGGACAACCATACACACAGCGTTTGGTTTTGTCTTCCTCTTGCTGTTTCTGTAGAAGTCATGTGGCAAACGGCCCGGCAAATTTCCGTAATGCTTAGCAGTGCGAAAAAGCCGCAAGGCAAGATCAACTCGACGGGGAAGCTTCAAAGTGAAATTATCAACCGAAATACAGCCAGACGCGTACCGGAGGCCTCATTGTAGTAGACATTGATGCGCTCCAACTGGAGGTCCGAATCGCCATGGTACGCCCCGCTTGGATCGATGCCATGCTCATCGGAAATCACCTCCCAAAACTGCAGACGGGAAAAGATTTCAGTAATCAGAGCGGCGTCACATCGCGCAGTGGCGACAGTCAAAGCATATTTAGAGGCTGTAATTCACAGCGAAAGCAACATAACTGCTACAGTTCCCCTTGTCAACTGGTTTTTGTAGTCAACTCGTCAACTGCCATCGATTCTCACCCGCCATGTGTCTTGCTGATGGCGGAAACCCGGCAGGGCCTAAGATCACTTGAGGCCTTTGAATTGCATCATACGCGAAAACTAGGTCCTGCGAAAAAAAATTCCGGCAAAGAATCCTCGCCGATCGCTTAGCGGCAGTCATTTGCCATAAAACTGTTCCATGTCACCTCTCCGCCAAGACCGATTGTCTATAATTTTTTACAACCGGGAATAAAATCTGAGCTATATGCCATAAAATAACAATAATATCTCAACGCTCTCAAATCGCGAGCAGTAATTAAAAGGTCAGAGCGAAAGGAGTGGTCAAGAACAAGAGATTCGATGAGCATTAGCTAGGGCTCAACATTGTCCAACGCAAAGAGGCCACAAATTAGAACGAAAGCAGTACGTCTTGTAAAAGCCGCGACTGCTTCACAGGCAATTGCTTTCGCCCGTATCCTGAAACGAGATTCTAGTACGTGGCGTTTAGGACGCAACGTAATCACCAACGTAAAACGCGCCGGGACCGGCACTGGGACCGAATGGCAACCGCGATCCCCTGAGCCGTGAAATAACCCACGAGGTAGTAGAGGTGGCTTACCTTCGCCCCGATCTGGTTGCCACACTGGCCTGTCTGGATGTGGACTATCTCGCGCATGTTCGATGCCACTCCGAGACTCAGCTGTCAAGATGCCGACTGCCTGCCCGGGTCAAGGGTCCACGTATTTGTAGCCTTGCGCCGCTTCAACGCTCACTTCTTCCTCAACTCTGTTCCTATGTGTACGTGTGTCGACTCAATAGCGCAAAAAGTAGTGCCGCAGCCTGTTCCTGCCATGGTAAATGCGCTTCAGAGCTTATATATAAGGCCTTGATTTCACGTACAGGATGCCGTGTAAAGGATTTGCGCCGTACAACGCGAACTATTTTTCGTTTCGCAAAGCTTTCGGCACAACGGGGTTCTCTCAACTGGCTGCAGGGGCAAACTCGGCCTCTTCTACTTTCTTTTCTCGGTGCTCGAAATTGGTTTCGCTCGAAAGAACTAACGTGCATTCTGCAGCATAATTTTTTCACTTTTCTATAGTTTAGATTTGTGCGCGTGCGGTCGGTTCTAAAGTTTGAATGTTACCGACCGAATGGAAAACTTTATTTCATCCTCATCTGCAGCAGCAGCAGCAGCAGCAGCCTGACTGTAGCCCCAAGAGGTTAGAGACCTGAGTCCAGGGCCTCATTATCTGTTCCAATCGGGGTTGCCTGTTCGATCAGTCTGCGTTGGTCATCCTGGTTTGTGCTCTCGAAACAGTGGCTTCCCATTGGGAGGAAGGGGTTGGGTGTGGGTATGGGAGGTTGGATTGGGGGTTTGGGTGGGTCATTATCATCATCGTCGTCATCAGCCCGACTACGCTCACTTCAGGGCAAAGGCTTCTCCCATGGCTCTCCAGTTATTCCTGTCCTTTGCCAGCTGCGCCCACCTTATGCCTGCAAACCTCTTAATCTCATCCGCCCGCCTAACCTTCTGCCAAACGTTTTCAGGTTCAGATTGGGCGGCTGTGCCAATATATTCCTGGTGAACAGAAAGCTATTAACACAGACAATTTGCGCAGAAATTGTTCATCCTTGCAGTGATTTTACTAGGTATAATGATCGATACTTTTGATGGATCATAGAATTCTTTAGTAAATGTGGATTCACAAAACGGGCCTCTTGCCGTTCCTTGGTCCGGGCGGTGTTCTGCTTTCGGTGCGTTAGGTATGCACACTGTCCGCGGACAATTGTCTGATGTTTGGTGAACGTAGCACGGCGACAGGCCGTGCGTATGCCTAATCCACTTACAGCCGCTTGCTCCGACCTCCAGCATCACAGGTGCTGATGTGACGATTCGTGCACATGCACCGGTGCCACGGCGAGCCGGTCAGTGACTTTTCCTGGAGACGGTTGGCCGCGCCGTCCTGGCGTGGGGTCGCAGCGGAGAGACATGACCATATTTGGTTGTGGCGGAGAAACATGACCATATATGGTAACCGCCGACGGCCCTGTCGAACGACGCTTGAGTGTCCCCGTCATTATGCACCCCTCGAGAGCCACGGGGGAGTGGACAAAGGCGCAGCCACGGCTGAAGAAAGAGGCAAAGGCTTTAAAAGCGGAAGCCGACGGGAGGAAAGGGGAGAGCGATCGGGGCGAGTGGACGAGAGGGCCGGAGACGGAGCGAGGCAGAAGACTGGGGCTGCGCATTGACCTGAGCCCGGGGTCTAGCCGTCGCTAACGTTCGACCTTCGCCAACGCGCCTCCACGCCTGGCAGCTCATCCAACGACCAGCCGAGAACGAGGGCAGCACAGCCACGAGGAACTCCCAGCCCGGCCGCTGTAGACAACCAGCCATTCATCGAGCCCGTGCCACACCACGCTGACTCAGCCCCGGCGACAACGAGCCCAGCTTCTGTCCCGTAAGCGGCATCGAGCCAGATGCTTTAATTAAATCACTTCAAAATCATTCTGGAGTCTGTGCATCAATCTCCTCATGCCCAGTGTGGGCCATAGAGGTAGCACCGAAAGTGCCGCACGGCCCAAACCACTGCAATACACTCCCGCTCAGTGGCACTGTACCGCTGCTCGACTGGACTGAATTGCCGGCTCGCGAACGCGATAGGGTGCTCCTTCCCGTCAAAATTCTGAGACAGCACTGCACCCGCTGCAAACTTCGAGGCGTCAGTCACTACAATGAAAGGCTGGCTGAAGTTTGGATATCCTAGCAAGGGAGCGGTTATTAATTTTTTCTTTAGTTCTTCGAACGCCACCTCTGCCTCCTCCGACCATACGAACTCTATGTTTTTTGCTGTTAGTGCAGTCAGTGGCTTTGCGATTCGGGCGAAATCTCGCACATGCCTTCGGTAGTATCCGACTAAGCCAAGAAACTCGCGAACGCCTCGAACTCCAGTTGGTCTAGGGAAGTCGCGGACGCTACTTAACTTTCCCGCTTCAGGTTCTACGCCGTCTGCGGAAACGATATGTCCAAGGTATTTGACCTGCCGCTGTAGAAGTTGGCACTTTGAAGGTTTCAATTTTAAGCCAGCAGCTCGCAATCTGGCCAGCACTTCCTCAATGGCCTCAGATTCAGGCTAGTGACCGACTGCCAACCCCTTAAGTGGCTTCTAAACGTGAAGGATCCGAGCTCGCGCCTCGCGCGCTGGAATCTGCAACTTTAGGAATACGATTTCGAGATAGAACACAAGCCAGGCAAGGCGCACACTAACGCGGACGCATTAAGTCGAGCTAACCTGGTACGCACCGTGAATGAGTTTTGTCCGGCCATAGATACAAACGATCTCCGCACCGAGCAGCGAAAGGACAAAGGGCTAGAGAAAACATTTCATGCCATTTCTGGGGGGATCGCCCGGGATCCCGACAATTGTTACTTTGTTGACAACGAAGGAACCCTACGAAAGCGCACCCGGCCTACGCGTTCAGGAAGGAAGGCTAGCCAGGTGTGGGAAAGAGTGGTGGTACCAAAGTCAATGGTGCCGCACGTCTTGAGGGTTTTTCACGATGCCCCATACGCGGGCCATTTTGGAGTAATGAAGACGCAAAGGAGGTTGGAGCGCTACTACTATTGGCAGGGCATGCGTTCAGATGTTAAAGAGTACTGCGCTAACTGCCGTTCTTGCCTGGAAAGAAAAACTCCGAAAAACCGCAGGCCGGCCCCCCTTCAGGAATTCGAGGAAGTCTCGACGCCTTTTGAGAGGGTTGGCATGGATATCCTAGGCCCACTTCCGACTACGACAACAGGAAACAAATATGTACTGGTGTGCGTTGACCACCTAACGAAGTATGCTGAGATAACAGCACTGCCCGACCAAAAAGCAGAAACTGTGGCACGTGCCTTTATAGAAACAGTGGTTCTGCGGCACGGCGTTCCGCGGCAGTTGTTAACGGATCAAGGGTCAAACTTTGTGTCGAGGTTGATGAAAGATGTGTATAACCTTCTGGGAATTGACAAAAGACAGACGACCCCTTACCACCCGGCTTGTAACGGTGCTGTGGAGAGGCTTAATCAAACAGCAAGCAAACTGTTATCCCATTATGTTTCGCGAGACCAACAGGATTGGGACCTCTGGATACCGTTTGCTGTTTTTTCTTACAACACGGCGGTGCACGAGAGCTCCGGTGACTCCCCTTTCTACCTCTTGTACGGTCGCGACCCAGACACGCCGAATGCGGTGGTTGATGGACAGAGACGGGTGCCATACGGGTCACTAGAGGATTATCGAGCCGAACTGACGTCTCGATTGCAAGTGGCCCATGACGTAACAGCCGAAGCATTACGGGAAGCAGCCGACAAAAGAAAAAGGCGGTTCGACATTTAGGGCTAGGGCGGTTCCTTTCAGGGTGGGAGACCGCGTATACCTTGAGTGTGTGCAGGTCAAGGCAGGGCTTGCCCGTAAGTTAACGCCCAAATGGAAAGGACCTTACCGCATAGTAGAGCAGCTATCGCCGGTTAATTTTCGGATTCGGGAGATCGCAGGGGCCTCAACCGCTGTGGTCCATGCTAACCGGTTAAAGCAAGCACCAACATGCTCGCCTCTTTCTGAAACGGCTGCCTCAAGGGAACAGGAGGGGGAGGATAACCTTCGCACGGAGCCCGCCATTGTAAATAACCCTACATTGCAGAAAAGCGGTCAGAGCGGCCGGCACAAAAATTTCAGTCCATGTGATGAACTGGAACACTTCATGCAGTCGCAGCTCGGAGGCGCCCTTCTCGAGGAGGAGGCATTCCAATCTGGCCGACGTATTCCAGCCGCTAGGTATTACCTCCGTAACCGAGTAGTGGACAGGGAGGTACCTCGCTAAGACTACATTTCCTTGTTTTGTACATTACAAGTGCGCTTCGTTTAGTTTCATTTTTTGTTCGTTCTCTTGTTTGAGATTTTGTACATACTGTTAATTATGGTCTTATATTGTGCACTCGAGTGGTATCTACGGTGAAGAATTGTTCTGAAACTCCGCTCTGGCTCGGTGCTCGTGGGGAAGAAAGGAGCGACTTGTGCGGGATACTGGCCCGAACAGCGCGGCGTGTGTGTGTGCGCGTGTGTGTGTACGACGAATTCCTAATGTTCAATGAACATTCCTTTTAAGAAGGAGCGGATGTGACGATTCGTGCACATGCACCGGTGCCACGGCGAGCCGGTCAGTGACTTTTCCTGGAGACGGTTGGCCGCGCCGTCCTGGCGTGGGGTCGCAGCGGAGAGACATGACCATATTTGGTTGTGGCGGAGAAACATGACCATATATGGTAACCGCCGACGGCCCTGTCGAACGACGCTTGAGTGTCCCCGTCATTATGCACCCCTCGAGAGCCACGGGGGAGTGGACAAAGGCGCGGCCACGGCTGAAGAAAGAGGCAAAGGCTTTAAAAGCGGAAGCCGACGGGAGGAAAGGGGAGAGCGATCGGGGCGAGTGGACGAGAGGGCCGGAGACGGAGCGAGGCAGAAGACTGGGGCTGCGCATTGACCTGAGCCCGGGGTCTAGCCGTCGCTAACGTTCGACATTCGCCAACGCGCCTCCACGCCTGGCAGCTCATCCAACGACCAGCCGAGAACGAGGGCAGCACAGCCACGAGGAACTCCCAGCCCGGCCGCTGCAGACAACCAGCCATTCATCGAGCCCGTGCCACACCACGCTGACTCAGCCCCGGCGACGACGAGCCCAGCTTCTGTCCCGTAAGCGGCATCGAGCCAGATGCTTTAATTAAATCACTTCAAAATCATTCTGGAGTCTGTGCATCAATCTCCTCATGCCCAGTGTGGACCCAGGGCCATTTTAAGAAACTGGTTCATCACACTGATAACAGGATTAGACATGCGCATCACATTTCACTGTGCGACGTTCACCAACATGGCAGCCAAGGATCCGGGGTCCGCCGTCAGAAAAAAGGATATCGGAATTTCTGCTGGAACCCCTGGTGCGCAGATAACCGGGGCCAGTGTACCCTGTCCAATCCCCTACCGTGGGTACGTACCAGTCAACCAGAGGCCAAAATCATCATCATCATCATCATCATCATCATCATCATCATCATCATCATCATCATCATCATCAACCGGGGCCAGGCCAGATACGGGCCAGGCGCGAACTTAACGAACTGAAAGTAGAACGTCACGCGAAGCCTGTTTCGCGACACAAAAACTGATCCTTTTTAATTGGTTTTGGGGGAAAGGAAATGGCGCAGTATCTGTCTTGTACATCGTTGGACACCTGAACCGCGCCGTAAGGGAACGAATAAAGGAGGGAGTGAAAGAAGAAAGGAAGAAAGAGTTGCCGTAGTGGAGGGCTCCGGAATAATTTTGACCACCTGGGGATCTTTAACGTGCACTGACATCGCACAGCACACGGGCGCCTTAGCGTTTTTCCTCCATAAAAACTAGTCTCCAGATTTTCTTTTTTGTAATTGTCGAGTTTAACGTCTCGAACCGACACATGGGGTATGAGGAACACCGTAGTGAAGGGCTGCAGAATAATTTAGCCCAAATGGGGATCTTTAACATGCGCCACTTGTCGCTGCAGAACACGGGTATTTTTGTATTACGCCTCCATCGAAATATGGCCGCCGCGGCAGGAATTAAACTGGGGACCTTGGCAACAGCAGACGACCGCCAAAGGCACTGCGGCGTCTCCGATATGGGGTTCATCGTGTAAACATACCTTAACATAACGTAAGAGGAACAAAATCGGAGCCTTCCTCACTAGCCATGGATATCCGCATACCTAGTGTACAAAATTAAGCGAAAAATGGTTGCATTTGCGCCTTCCCCGTGCTGTGCATCAAAACAGGTGTTTAAAATAACTTACTGTGAATTAAACATCAGGCCCCAGCAGCAAAACAGACAATTCCTTACCAGCATTTGTAACGGTGGCAAGCTGAGTACGATTTGGTACGGGCCTCCTTACGCTCGAAATTGTTCATTAACTGGATTAAATATGCTGAGGATTTTTTTGTGAGAACAT
The DNA here is from genome assembly GCF_052857255.1 of Amblyomma americanum. Taxonomy (NCBI): domain Eukaryota; kingdom Metazoa; phylum Arthropoda; class Arachnida; order Ixodida; family Ixodidae; genus Amblyomma; species Amblyomma americanum. The sequence goes on along the minus strand of NC_135497.1, from coordinate 173,070,589 downwards.
GACTGTGACCCCTATCTCGCGAAATTCAGTACATACAATTTTAACAGCTATTCAGAGTATGTTGCACAGCTTGCGCGTTGCTTCCCGCGTTAAGGCTTCCAAGATGCCCGCAGCATCGAGCAGGCGTTTCCATTACGCTCGTCCAACCAGGATCAGTTGTAACGGTACTCACGCATTGTAAAAACGAAGTGAGTACACAAAAAGAGACGCGACTACAGTGAGGAGAGCAATGGATGTCTTCCCTTCTGCCGTAACATGGGCTTACGTTTTGCGCTGGTATATTTACAAATGCGACATCTACCCCAAACCCGATCTGCGCTGAATAATAATAATAATTGGTTTTTTGGGGGAAAGAAATGGCGCAGTATGTCTCATATATCGTTGAACACCTGATCCGCGCCGTAAGGGAAGGAATAAAGGAGGGAGTGAAAGAAGAAATGAATAGGTGCCGTAGTGGAGGGCTCCGGAATAATTTCGACCACCTGGGGTTCTTTAACGTGCACTGACATCGCAGAGCACATGGGCGCCTTAGCGTTTTTCCTCCATGAAAACGCAGCCGCCGCAGTCGTGTTCGAACCCGGGAACTCCGGATCAGTAGTCGAGCGCCCTAACCACGGATCCACCGCGGCGGGCGTCTGCACTGAAGGAGTAGGTGATTTGTGGTCAACCGTCTTTGGTTGTCGTTGGTCTCGCAAGGTTAATGACTCACTCCCATTAAGAGGGATCAGCTCAGAATCCGGCGAAGGCCAAAAAGTGCGTAAAAAGTGTACTATATATCATTTAAAGGAAATTTGAGTTTTTAGAGATGAACACATCGCGGAACGTCGCAAACCTTGTCTTCCTCATCTTTGGGTGAATCATGAGCCTGCCGTTAAAAAATATAAACACTCATCGAACTGTTCGTTTATGCGGTTGAATGTAAGTAAATAAATGTTATTTGACTCATTCATTCGTTGTGCTTACCCAAATAAAGCTTTAGAATTTCCATACGCTCGGAGAGCCTTGTGCGTGTCAGTGAATGGAACGAGGAAAACGCTACGAACGAGGATGATGAGCGCAGTGTAGGTCGTAATTTCTAATCTGTAGCATATTTCCTTGCCATGAGATGCCTAGCATTTCCTGTGTACTGAGAAAGAATTTGATATATATATATATATATATATATATATATATATATATATATATATATATATATATATATATATATATATATATATATATATAAATATATATGCACAGTTTCCGCCCTCACCGTTAGTTGACGTTCTACGTCACGCTCGCGGTATTACAGGACGTGCTACGTCCGCCGCTATGGTCGAGGGTGGCGCTGGTGAACACTCTCAAGGCTCGCTTACACCTAGTAAACATAAATACCCCCGAGAGCAGCAGATTGGACAGCCGTCGCCGTAGCTCAGTTGGTAAGAGCACCGGACGCGATATTCGGAGGTCGTGGGTTCGGATCCCACCGGCGGCATGGTTGTTTTTTCTGCTGCTTTATAAGTAATTTTCTTTAAGCAATTTATTAATCTAAGTATTATTATCCCACTCATAAGCATAACACATTTAAAAAAAAAAAAAAATTAACGTTCCCCTATGCACCTTGGTTTCGGTGACTGTTGGCCCCCTTCATAAAAATTTGTCAAACGGGCCCCTCATTTCCTTTAACTTGTCTGCTAATAGCTTAACGAGGGTCTCGGACTGGCAGTCTTGATGCCATAGGTAGCATAAGAGGGCTCTCGCACAGTTTCCGCCCTCACCGTTAGTTGACGTTCTACGTCACGCTCGCGGTATTACAGGACGTGCTACGTCCGGCGCTATGGTCGAGGGTGGCGCTGGTGAACACTCTCAAGGCTCGCTTACACCTAGTAAACATAAATACCCCCGAGAGCAGCAGATTGGACAGCCGTCGCCGTAGCTCAGTTGGTAAGAGCACCGGACGCGATATTCGGAGGTCGTGGGTTCGGATCCCACCGGCGGCATGGTTGTTTTTTCTGCTGCTTTATAAGTAATTATCTTTAAGCAATTTATTAATCTAAGTATTATTATCCCACTCATAAGCATAACACATTTAAAAAAAAAAATTAACGTTCCCCTATGCACCTTGGTTTCGGTGACTGTGTGCCCCCTTCATAAAAATTTGTCAAACGGGCCCCTCATTTCCTTTAACTTGTCTGCTATATATATATATATATATATATATATATATATATATATTAGCAGAGAAGGCAAATGAAGTGATAGGCTCGTTTGACAAACATATTAAAGAAGCCAACAAGCTCTCGCACAGTTTCCGCCCTCGTCGTTAGATGACGTTCTACGTCACACTTGCGGTATTACAGGACGTGCTACGTCCACCGCTATGAACGAGGATGGCGCCGGTGAACACTCTCAAGGTTCTCTTACACGCAAAACATAAATACCCACGAAAGCAGCAGATTGGACAGCCGTCGCCGTAGCTCAGTTGGTAAGAGCACCGGACGCGATATTCGGAGGTCGTGGGTTCGGATCCCACCGGCGGCATGGTTGTTTTTTTCTGCTGCTTTATAAGTTTTTTCTTTAAAAATTAATCGATTGGCACTGCATATAAAAAAATAAAAACAAAAAAAAAGAAAAATTTTTCTATGCACCTTCGTTTCGGTGACTGTTGGCTTCTTTAATTTGTTTGTCAGACGAGCCTATCACTTCATTTGCCTTCTCTGCTAATAGCTTAACGGGGGTCGCGGTTCTGGCAGTCTTGATGCCATAGGTAGCATAAGAGGGCTCTCGCACAGTTTCCGCCCTCGTCGTTAGATGGCGTTCTACGTCACACGTGCGGTATTAGAGGACGTGCTACGTCCACCGCTATGAACGAGGATGGCGCTGGTGAACACTCTCAAGGTTCGCTTACACGCAAAACATAAATACCCACGAAAGCAGCAGATTGGACAGCCGTCGCCGTAGCTCAGTTGGTAAGAGCACCGGACGCGATATTCGGAAGTCGTGGGTTCGGATCCCACCGGCGGCATGGTTGTTTTTTCTGCTGCTTTATAAGTACCTTCCTTTAAAAACTAATTGATTGGCACTAGATAATAAAAAAATGAAAAAAATAAAAAAATTCCCTTATGCACCTTCGTTTCGGTGACTGTTGGCTTCTTTAATATATATATATATATACATACATATATATATATATATATATATATATATATATATATATATATATATATATATATATATATATATATATATATATATATACATATATATAGCAAGCGGCTTTTTTAGGGGGAGGGACAGAAATTGTGTAACATATACTATTGTTTCTTGTATACAGTCTGCGAGTTATACATGCTAAAAAATTTATATTTTACGCTTTGCGGACCATCTGTATATACGCACTGCACAGCATTTTTTCTTTTTCAGCATCGCTGAATGTGGCACAAAGTTCGCGAAGCTTACTCTATTGCCACGTTTTGTGATACTTGAACTGCGCCAAATATAATTTTATGTGCTGTTCGCACGCCTGATTCTGACAGTGTATGTAACGAGTGCGGAAAGTCTAGTATTTTTTTTCTTATCAGCCGTCTCCAGACTCATACATTCCAGAACCCAGTTATGTGTAGTCATTATTATCCGTCACAATATTCAAATCTGTACAAGCTCAACGCGGATCTCAACCATATATATTAGAAATGCCCTTTTTCCCCCCTGGAGGGAAAAAAATTCTCTCGCTTGACCAATGGGAGGCTCTCCTATTCAGCACCGATCTGATGATTCAGACAAAGGTCGTACAACTGGCCGAAGACGCCGCCACAAGCCAGGGCATTCTGGCTGTCGTTTAGGCGAAGGGCGCAAAGCCTCTCAAACTGTTGGAAATAAAAGTTTTACAATCCATATGCAGCCAAAATTGTGCGTTGCGGACTACACACTGCGTGCGGACTGTATACCGGATATTACGGTAAGGCGATAAAAATGCAACGAGTTCCAATCCAGTAGTGCACGAGTTGTCGCCGAATTTCGCGTTACACTGCCGCGACTTGGATGCTATTTGACCACGAAAATCCTCGCAGTCGCCGACGGCAACAGATGGCACAGATCCTTGACAGTAACCTCGACTCGCAGACAATCAGTCGTAATTATACCAGCGGTAGCCCCATCGAGAAGGCTTCCCAAATATTCCGCCATGGGGTACCAGCTGAGAACCACTTACCATGACATGGGCTCTACACACCGGAAATCAAATCACGAACGCCACAGCTCGCGGTCATAAAACCAAGCGATAGTCGACGAAGTGGGAACTTATCTTGTAATGCAAACGTACTACGGAGACATACTTGAGCCCCTCAGGGACATTAGGAAGCGCTTTCCTACCTGTCATGCAAAACTTGGAAGGATCACTTAAGCTCCGCCCTAAGGGTATAACGCGGTAGCGCAATCGGTTAATTACCATATATGCAAACGGTCGTTCTCTACTTTGCATCCAAAAATACCTGGGCATTCAATACCTGGGCAATCAAGAGCTTGCGATTTTTCACTCACAACACCGAAAACACGAACATCGGCACTGGATTTTCGGGTGAACGGGGCCTTTACCGCTATCGCGTAAAGAGCTGGTGATGCTGAAGCTAAACTGCTATAGAGACAAAGAGCTGTTTACCCCAGGCCCTCGCCGGAAATATCGCTCCCGGCTCCAACCATAGGGCTTTCAGATCACGAAAGCTCGCGTGGCTTCCAAATCACCTACCCTCCGTTTCTGTGGACACCATGGTAAGGGATTCTGAATCAATAGCGCAACACGGGCAATGTTCGTTGAGTATTAAGGGTTGAGGGCTCCTCACAGTGGCGACTCGCCAAAGCCTTTGGCGACGAACCTTTCTGCGCTGCGTCCCGGGTTAGGGCTATGCCGCTCACAGAAGGACGATATATGGGCCTTGTGATTCGATCGCTACAGGTTCAGCAGTCCCGAGGAGCTCGCCTATCGCTGAACAATGAATTGGTCAAGCAGCCTCAAATGCTACTTGATGTCCTGTCGGCGTCTTCTCAACTTGTTTTCCTTCCCTCAAGTAGATGACCCTCTCAAGGAAAGTGATTCGATCGTCCTAGTATTGACGAAGATCCCGTCACTGAATTTTTTGTTAAAAATCGTAAAAATGAGACAAAAGATGATGGCTAGATAATACGCCAAAAAAACTCAGTCAAGTAACACTGAGAATAAGAAAAATGTATTCTCCGTAGCGATGTTCTAAAACCGGCTCGTCTCGTATCAGTTTCGACAGCACAGAGAATTTGCCACATCATCAGACAGGAAGTATCCGATACCAATAATAGCTCATCAAAACTTATTTTCCTTAAGATCACCTTGCGTTCGCTCTAAAAGTGGTTCGATGACAAGGTTTTAACAGATTTTAGACTTTCGTCAAAATGCCGAAAACGCCGGTCACACGGCTATTTACAGATGTGCGCACATTGCAATACAGTAAAGTTTAGCTGCTTTGCGTGACCATCCTTGTGACGCAGTCCGGGCCTACGACATACTGAAGTGCACAAGCACCTGGCTCAAAAAGAAGGATCCATGACAAACACTTTATTGTAAAGCGAAAGAAAAAAAGCACTGCACACAAAAAACTAGGCCTCTGCCTGGGTCTCCTAGAATTCCCCTTCATCCTCGGCTGTGGCCTCCTGGTACTGTTGGTATTCTGACACCAGTTCGTTCAAGCTGGACTCTGCCTCGGTGAACTCCAACTCGTCCATGCCCTCTCCGGTGTACCAGTGCAGAAAGGCCTTGCGGCGGAACATAGCTGCAAAAAAAATAATATATCAAACAGGCGGGGTCACACTCCTGGAACTGTCCCCGAAAATGCGCTGTTCCAGAAAATCGACAGTAATGGGCACCTACAATGAAAGTATGTGCTTTTAAGAAACACTTTCAAATCAAACACGATGGTCACCTGTAAACTGCTCGGAGATCCGCTTGAAAAGCTCTTGAATGGCTGTGCTGTTCCCAATGAAAGTAGCAGACATCTTCAGACCTCGAGGCGGTATGTCACAGACAGCTGTCTTTACGTTGTTCGGGATCCATTCAACGAAGTAACTCGAGTCCTTGCTCTGGATGTTGAGCATCTGGTCATCGACTTCCCGCATGCTCATTCGGCCTCTGAAGACTGCAGCAACTGTCAGGTAACGACCGTGGCGGGGGTCGCAAGCAGCCATCATGTTTTTGGCATCGAACATCTGTTGCGTCAGCTCCGGCACAGTCAGAGCCCGGTACTGCTGGCAGTCGCGGGACGTGAGTGGAGCAAAGCCAGTCATGAAGAAGTGGAGGCGAGGGAAGGGCACCATATTAACGGCCAGCTTGCGAAGATCAGCATTCAGCTGCCCAGGAAATCTGTGAGGAATGAGACGGTGCTTGATTAGAAGCCCGCTTAATTCACAAGGGGAGAGAGAATTTACAGAGGTATGTTGGGCGCTCTTGTTTGGGAGCAGTCAGAACAAGATTGTGGTAAGATTATGGAGCAGCTACAATGGTCAGTGGAGGCATCTTGTAGAATGTCGCGATTGTTGCCGCTGTTCATTCAAAGCTTTTGAATATCGGGTCATCAAATTTGAAATTCAGTTCTCTTCACGCCAGTGCAGACAACGAAGCCCAATAAAAGAACGCACTCGTGGAAATTTCAGAAGTGACATAGTTTACACTTTGCCAGTCTGTTCAAGAGAACATTGAAACTGCATGCCTGTTATTTGCCTCAGCCAAATTACAACGGCGGAGAAACAAACCAGCTCTAGTAAGATAACAAGATTTCTTCTGTTGCTGTTTCGATTCATTGGCAAAATCACAAAAATAAAAATGGATTCTTCACATGGTCACTGCTGTGTATCCAGCTTCAAAGTTAATACAAATTACTACATTAGGAGAACATCGACAAGTATTAACTTCAATGGTCTGCCGGTTGTCGTGGCACTTTAAAATTATGTGATCGTTCTCCAGGCCCTAAAACACCATCCCCCAACAATGGCAACCAGTATTCCATACTGACTGCTCAGCAATCTAATGTGGTACTCTGCTCCCAACTTCCTCAGAGAAAGTGCCACTATTTATCGAAAAACTTCCATACCAAAACGTGAGAATTTGTATTCTCTTTTCCCGAAGAGAAAACGGGGATAACTGATTTCGCTGTACGTGAGGCTTTATATGTAGGTCCTGTACGCTAGGATTAACGAGCTGAACGAGATAAATGTGCGCTTTATAAAGGAGAAACAGTTCAAAAAGCATTCTCCACTGACACACACCTAAATTATTTCCAAGAGATTTGAGATGTTTCCTTTTTGAACACAGTAGTTTTTCATCATTTACAGCGCCAGGCCTTAATTTACCTTTTCGACTCATGAGTTTCTGAGGTACAGTAGTTAAACACGGCCATTTTATTCCCAATGTGCGCAATCGCATGCCGTAGATTAGGCGCCGCTCCATTATTCCCGACGACAGCCGCCTTCTCGTTATTGCTGCCGTTGCCAAATTCACTTTCCTTGAAGTGCTTTTCAAAGCTTCCTTGAGCAGCTGCTTGCCTGGCTATAGCAGGTGCGGTGTTTGTTAGTTTTTATGCGGACGGTGTGGGCGCTTTTATTTGCTTTCTTGTTCGTCATTGTATTTTCTGAAAATATTGCCACCACATGCACTTTATACATGAAGATTAGCTGTAGTGTATTACTCTTAATATTTTGTAAAACTCCTTGGCGACCGCAGTCTTTGCAGTGCTTGTTCCATACTGAACCGATCACTGTTGTCGGACCTAGCAATTCGGCGGATAGTGTCGATCTCTTTGGGCTCTTTATGAACATGCATGAGGCGCTTAATTGACCCCTTGAACGAAGCTGCGAAATACTTACCTCAGGCATGTGGTCACACCCGACATCGTTGCAGAAACCAAGTGGTTAAGGTCTCCGTAGGTGGGAGTCGTGAGCTTAAGCGTCCGGAAGCAGATGTCGTAGAGTGCTTCGTTGTCGATGCAGTAGGTCTCGTCGGTGTTCTCCACAAGCTGATGCACTGACAAAGTAGCATTGTAGGGCTCGACGACAGTGTCCGAAACCTAGAGGTAGCCGCAGGAAGAGAATGAGAACTTTGTGCATAACGACTAATCAAAATTCAAGGAAGACGCCTTATAAAGCAAGGCCAAAATGTCATGTTTGATTTGTTTCAAAGATGCTGAAATTGGGTCCTGCAGATAATGCCACACACCTTTGGAGAGGGCACTACACTGTAGGTGTTCATGATGCGATCGGGGTACTCTTCACGGATCTTCGAGATGAGCAGTGTGCCCATGCCAGATCCAGTACCACCGCCCAGGGAGTGGGTCAGCTGGAATCCCTGCAGGCAGTCACAGGATTCCGCTTCCTTGCGCACAACGTCGAGCACCGAGTCCACCAGTTCAGCACCCTCGGTGTAGTGGCCCTTGGCCCAATTGTTGCCAGCGCCACTCTGACCTGAAGGGCGGGTTGTGAAAGGCGTATACTTGCACAAACTGTATCCTGAAGAAAATCAGTACTGGAATATGCAATAAAGGAAAGCCACTCAGAGACAGAGATCTCCACCGAGGCACTCCTTGTAAAAATAGAGGGTGATGGCTGCGTTGCGAGTAGACGCACGACCTGGACAACATTATCATTCGTCATCATTTGCAAAACGCGGCACCTACAAAGCCATAACCTTCATCGCCTTCTCGGTGTGGCGGAGATCTCGGTAGGTTATTTTGAAATAAGAGATGCTTTTCGGGATTTGATGAAAGAAATTAATGTTGTCGCACGAAGGGGTAGCATATCTGTAGGGGACCATGAGATTCCGATTCACATCTGTCTAGGGTCAGATTTGAAATGTTTGCTTGTTGTTCAGGGTCTGCAGTCTGCTGCATCACACTATCCTTGTCCATTTTGTCGAGCAAACCCACAGACAAGGTGCTCAGTTCTCACAAGTAACAGGAGCTTTATTGAGCCTCCTTTGATCCGCACTCTTGAGAACATGAGAGCTGATTGCTGCGCAGAAGCGAACGGGATGAATAATGTGCCATTGTTCAACTTCGACTTTGATTTAATAATTCCTGATGTATTGCACATGAAGTTAAGAATAGTTAACCGCCTTGTAGATGGATTGCTTTCAGAAGCAGAAGACAGAGATTACTGTGAAAAAGTCCGCAACCGACGTGGTATGACCATACACGTTCAGGACATCGTTGACGCCATAAATAACTGTGGGATTAAATTTCACGTCTGGGAAAGCAATGAAGGAAACAAGGGAAAAACATTCACGTCGGTATCGGGGGGCGATTGTGAGCGTCTGCTGAAGGCTTTGCCTGAAAAACTGGCCGGGAAATTGCACCTTCAAACAGAGGAAAAAAACTTTGCTCCTTTGGAAGCCTATGCGGAAAATTTTGTACCACCTGGAAAATGATGTTGAAGGTCGCAGCATAGAAAGAGAAACCTCAGAATTCTTTCACACGTTCTTAGAATTATAAGCCCAAGGTTGCAAAGGCTATGGTGGCGATAGAGTTACGCCGTACATTCATATTCTCGCGCACCACGCTTCCGCAAAGCACGAAAGGTTCAAGGGCCTTGGTTGACTTTCAAGCCAAGGGTTAGAGAAAAAAAACGACGTGCTAAAGCATCTACACCATGGGAAGTCTAACATGTGGAATGCAGCCGCTGACGCTCTCAAGCTGGCGAAAAGGCTTGGAGTGAGAATATCATACTAAGCCGTGCATATAAAAAGCGGGACCAAGAATATTGGTTTGAGGGACTTATTCAAGAGACACGGGCGAAGAGGCTACTCTGTGCAGATGAAAAAGTGAGTGAAAGAAACTGTCTGCAAAATGTGGACGACATGGATGCAGGAGAATTGCGCACGGAGCTTCGGGCTATGGGAATGTCGACGAAAGTCAAATCAATAGAAAAACTTCGCAACCTTGTAAGGAAAGAAAGAGAAAAGCAATGATTGTAGCCATAGGAGGAGATAACAGTTATGTGGTGAGATGTGCCTTTTAGTTTTGCGTGTTTCCTCCTATATTTATAGTGCTGTGTTGTACCTCTAGTTTAGAAAGTGCATCACTGCTTGAAGATGAAGAGTACTCTTCCTGATGCCTTATGTAACCTGCTTCTAAAGGAGTGTTCGGTGTGTACTAAAATAGTGTATTTGTATTATGTGACTGTTTACCTGCCATATAAGCCCTGAGCAATTTTTTGGTGTAATATAAATGTGATATGTGTGTTTTGTAAGTATTGGCGTTGTCACTTTTAAAATGATCTTTTCGCTTGTCTTTTGCGTAAGAAAATTCTTTTATGTAAACAAACCATGGAAAACCGATTTATAGCGCAATCAGTACAGCTAGAAAAAGTACTTGGGGGGGGGGGTGCTTTGAAAATGAACATGCACACACGCCTTTAAGTTCTGCGGGGCTGCAGGAAAAAATTTTGCAGCGAATTTAAGAAAACTGATTGGTCGTATCGGGCGTAGATCATATAATACTGGCATCAAGTGCACAATGCGCACAAACAGGCTCGAGAAAAGTGACGACAGCAGTACTGCGCACATTCTATGCCATCGTTTATGTTCATTTGTATGTCCTTCTTTGCTGACTCATTTTGTTTGGCAACCGATTAAAAGTTTGCCTTGTTCTTTATTCTTTTCGCAAAGTATTGCTTCTTTTGTATGCCATGTTGCTGTGAAGTGTGTTTAGTTATATTCATATTCGTTACGTTTGGAGTGCATCGTTCTGGTTGTACATGTAACATGAACACAAGGTAATGACGCTATGTGATTCTGATTGTACACATTTTGTTTCCAAATGTTGTATAAAAAGTGTATAATAAAATATTTTATGTCGGCACTATAGCCCTTGTCCTTGCCTTTTTGCGGGGAAATTATAACCCCTTCCGCACCAGCTATCAGATAGTGTGACAAGTGCAAGTTTATTGACAGCGACGCCATGAAATTATACCTACTACATTTGCTCGATTTCCTCCCCAAAGGTGCAAAGGAGAAAAGAAATATAACCTCCAGTCCTTCGAATATTACTGTAAACGTAACAGATCACTTCCCATGAGTGTTATCGTTACGAAGGCTTCCCCTTCATTCATGGTAATTTGCTGACATTGTGCTTTCCGCTACGTGCTATAATGACATCCCCGCCTGCTATAATGACATCCCCGCCTATTTGATATTCTCATTAACTTTGTAACATAGAATGCAATTCGTGACTTTTTTTATTGGTATACATTCCTTTTTAGCGTCTGGTTATTTTTGTTGCGCTCTACTTCTCTATTACAATTGTATTTGGTTTGATTTACCAAAGGTTGCTGCTTCAAAAGTAAGCGATAGTATTGTTCAGTGCAGTATAATTAGTTTTTCACCTGACCACAGAAATCAAAGCTGCTGCAGGCAGAGTAACTTGGGAACTGGGAAAAGATACAATGAAATAATAGAAATTAGTTCTATTACAGGCTATAAGGGACAGCGCACTGGAGCGCTTCGAACTAATTCGACCCCCCGGGGGTAAACAGCCGGAGCGTTGTTGCATTTCGCGTACACTGAAATGTGGGCATAGCGGCTGGGTCCTGAGCCGGCCTTACATCACCCGCACCCTGTGCAAGACTTTGCCACCCCCCACCCGCCCCTCTCTCTCTCTTTGAATGTATTGGTGGGGGTGTTTCTCTTGATTTTTATTGGCCGTTCTAACGGGGGGCACTTCTAGTTTTCATTCTTTTAACAGTCTTCATGTAGTATTTGTACTGGCGTGGGCAGGACACTTAGTTGTTTTTTATTTTTCTTCCCCCTCTAATTTATACCCCTTGACATCCTTTGATCTTGCTATTGGCGGTCAATTTTTTACACGTTCTCATAGCATTTTAAAGAAGATGAATCTTAAAAGCATGCTGTTTGCGATAACGCAACTCATCTATTATACTGGTGAAAAAGAAAAATTTATTGCTTAAAATGATTACAGCCCAGCCTCAAAGGACAGATGCAAACGTTCTTCAAAGGAGACTGTCAAGACAGTCGCTTCAGACGATTGATATGACATCGCGACTAACCCTGTTAATCCGTGGTTAACCCTCTTGCACCTGGCGGCCCCTTGCGAAGTCACTCTGAGAGGTGCGGGAGAATTAAATGCGATATCATGACAATCGACCGACGAAGCAGCGTAGCGGCTGGCAGCGTCGCAAATTACGACAGCCACCATATTTGCCATTTATATATACCGTTATGAAATGCTTCCTTGATGACGTCCATGTAAAAGCGCTTTTTCGTAGCTCAGAAGTGGACACAATTAAATTCACCAATTTGTTTGCAAAAATGGAAAATGTTGGCGGTATCTTGCGGTGTCATTAAAAGCGAAGTTTCGTACCTCAAAAGCGAAGCCTCATTTTTTCAGTTGTGTTACACAGGATGGATCCCGGCAATACATCATGCATGCATATTACAGAAGTCAGAATGAAAGAACAGCAAAAAAAGTCGACAATAGCTGCAGCAATAAAAGTATGAATAGTGATCATGCGTGAAATTTTTCATTCATACATTCATACTAATATATTTTCTATAGAAACGAGCACATTTATTAAAATTAGTTGACCAAAACAAAAGGTTCTGAACCCAGGTTAAAACTCTAAGTGCAAACTCGAGTCACCATATTCGGACAACGCTAGAGTCACTAATTTGAAAGCATTACAGGTGAACGTGACAGTAACAACCTGAACGTCTATCTAGACGCTATTTGCTTCTAGACTCCAAATTCTGTGTTCTGCCCGACAACAGCTGAACAGCTTCAGAATGTTTCTGAGTAAAGCTATATCAAATTTTCCTAAATAAGTATTAAAAGAATAAACTTAAACATTTATATCCGCGAATACTTTTTGATGTCGGCCGTTTGAATGCCGCTACGCTCTTTAATTGTAACAAGAATAGCTAAAATTCAGGCGAGCTAGCTCATACCCTAATATATCATGATCACACACCCCAATAAACTTTTTAGATAATAGCAAAGGGCTGACAATTTGCAAAGTTGCTCCACGACAAGCATATATGAACAGCCGCGAATATTTTATGTAGCTGCGTTAATGCAAGGTCATCGTAACAACCTTCTTTATTTAAAGCTCCGGTCGAGACACTGGGTTCGAGCTCTGACATGTGTTCTTGTCTGCAAGGCAAAAGTCACCCGATAAAAAGGTAAGCGTCGAAATGGACGCAACTTCAGCAGTCCGAACCAGTTCTGCAGTGTAGCTCGCTACCGGGCGCCATCTTTCATATTTTAGGCAATATCAGGTTCCAATTAAAAGGCCTCAGGAAGCTTCTTGATCAAAGCTATGCCAGATCGTTGCACACCATTTTAAACACCATATATTTGGGTACCTAAAACCGGGAAGCATTTTCGATATCTATTCGTGTTAAGGTGCTATACAGTTTCAAAGTCTGTAAAAATGCCAAAACTTTGGCCCCCTCCCGCAGGCAGCATCGTATAATATTCAAACGCGCTGGGAAGCTCGTGTATTAATAGCACAGGACAGAAACTTCGGCACATTCCTCAGCTAAGTGTATATTACACAAATTATTATAATTATAATTGGTTTTTGGTGGAAAGGAAATGGCGCAGTATCTGTCTCATATATCGTTGGACACCTGAACCGCGCCGTAAGGGAAGGGATAAAGGAGGGAGTGAAAGAAGAGAGGAACAAATAGGTCCGTAGTGGAGGGCTCCGGAATAATTTCGACCACCTGGGGATCTTTAACGTGCACTGACATCGCACAGCACACGGGCGCCTTAGCGTTTTTCCTCCATAAAAACGTAGCCGCCGCGGTCGGGTTCGAACCCGGGTTACACAAACACCCGAGGCATTTTTGTAGGTGATTTTGTTCACGTTTTACGATTTTTTTTTGTACCCCTTCCCATTCAGTTACGCTCCCTGTCGACGCCACTGCCGGTAGATGGCACAAGTAGTAGATGTCCCAGAAAGCTGGGCATGAAAGAAAGCCATGCCCTGGGCGGAAAAAACAATACATATGCTGCGTGGTGGAGGTAGCGAGAAGAGAGATGAACAACGCTCAACACAGTTGAAGTTAACAGCTTGCGGAAGTTCCCAATAAAGCGACGAGTGAAAGAAGTTGAAAATATATGTTCAAAAAGTCATGGCTCGCATTGTACTCAGCTACAGAACACAATCTCTCCAGCGAGTCCCTATGTAAAACGGGTGACAAATGACATGAACGCAGGGGAGGGAGAACCGCCAGCTGTGCTCATATCCTGTGTTATACCTGTCTGTAATATTTTGTTTTATGCCGGATTGTCCCCGCAGACGGCCGCCTCCCTTCCTTGTGTAATGCGCCACCTATGCGTTTTGCCGAGTGATGTGGTGTTGTGTCAAAGGCGGATGGAATTTTTTGTAGCGAGAGCTACGCTAGGCTATAGCCAGCGGCCCATTTCGGGTAAGCGTGTCTAGTCACTACTGCGCATGAGCCACTAGTTGCACCGAGCCATAGGTGTTCCGCCGCTGCGTCGCGCCACACCTTTCCTTAAATTCGATTTTCAAGTTTTTTTTTCTTGTTTTCATCCCGCCTTTATCCATTCGATCTAGTGTCCACCGAGACATATGAGACAGTTGCTGCTCCATTTACTTTCCTCAAAACCAAAACAAAATGAGCCGCCGGCGCTCATTTGGTGCATTGGTGTTGACAACGTAGAGGCCGTTCATTTTTACGAAAGGAAGGCGCAAAACTGGCTCCCTGGGTCAGTGGACACCTCACTTTCGCTTTCATGTAACGTGGCGTTGGCATGCGACTGCAAAAAATGAATGTGGATTAGCTCAGTTAATCTAGGGTATACAAAGCGAAAGGTGTCGGCGTTCACTGTGTTCTTTGCGTTGACAATGTTCTAGACGACGATGGAGTTGTACAAAGGAAGGGCGCATAACTGACTGCCTGGATATGTGGGCGCCTCATTCGTGATTTGATGCACGTGGCAGTGGTGGGAGAGAGATGTGGCCTGAATGCAATAGCGCTGACTTCGTTGTGGCTGACATGCGGCACTGCAGCAATAGCTAGGCTGCTGGGTTCGTTTGCTGATCAAGATCTCGCGATCAACCATTAACTGCGTGCCACCTCCCAGGGTGGCAGGGAGGGCGCGCTGCCTATCCAGTGTGGGGAACGCCATCAAAGCAGTCTTTTGCAGTTGGAAACCAGCGCCACGTGCATGAAAGCGAGATTTAGGTCTCCACTGACCCACGGAGCCGGTTGTGCGCCGCGGTGGCTCAGTGGTTAGCGCGCGCGGCTACTGATCCGGAGTTCCCGGGTTCGAACCCGACCGTGGCGGCTGCGTTTTTATGGTGGAAAAACGCTAAGGCGCCCGCGTCTTGTGCCATGTCAGTGCACGTGAAAGATCCCCAAGTGGTCGAAATTATTCCGGAGCCCTCCACTACGGCACCTCTTTCTTCTTTCACTCCCTCGTTTATCCCTTCCCTTACGACTCGGTTCAGGTGTCCAACGATATACAGGACAGATACTGCGCAATTTCCTTTCCCCAAAAACCAATTATTACATTTATTATTACGCCTTTCCTTTCGTGAAAATGAACGGCCCTTTCAAAGTTGTCAACGCCAATGAACTATGAACAGCCTCGGCTGACTAGTTTTGTTTGGTTTTGGAGGAAAGGAAATGACACAGTAACCGTCTCACATATCTCGGTGAACACCCGAACCGCGCCGTAAAGGAAGCGATAAAGGTGGGAGGGAAAGAAAAAAAAGAGAAAACTGGAAATTGAAAGTTGGATTTTGAGGAAAGGCGTGGCGCTGCGCAGCGGCGGACACCTGTGGCTCGATGCTACTAGTGGCGCATGCTCAGTAGTGACTAGGGAGCGAGAAAGAGAGAAATACGCGTGGTGAGCCGCGCGTTGTGACGTTACGTGCTTCCTCGGAGCACCGCCACGGCGAAATCGCAAGTTTGCGGCCAGTAAAGCCTTCACTTTAAAACCCCATTTGATTGCCTTCCGCACTTTGGATATGCAGCGCGTTCACCCTGCCTCTGTGGCAGGTTGCAGTTGATGATCGCGAGAGGTTGATCACCCAATGAACGCTGCGGCCTATTACTGCAGTTCCGCGTGTCTACCACGAAGTTATCAGTGCTAATGTATGCAGAGACCCGCCGCGATGACTCAGTGGTTAGGGCGCTCAGCTACTGCTCCGGAGTTCCCGGGTTCGAACCCGAACGTGGCGGCTGCGTTTTTACTGAGGCAAAACGCTAAGGCGCCCGTAGGCTGTGCGATTTCAGTGCACGTTAAAGATCCGCAGGTGGTCGAAATTATTCCGGAGCCCTCCACTACGGCACCTCTTTCTTCCTTTCTTCTTCACTCCCACCCTTATCCCTTCCCTTACAGCGCGGTTCAGGTGTCCAACGATATATGAGACAGATACTGCGCCATTTCCTTTCCCTAAAAACCAATTATTATTAATGTATGCAGCCCACATGTCTTCACCATCGTCACGTACCTCGAAGGGCGAGTGAAGCGTCCACTGACCCGGGGAGCGAGTTTACGCACTTCCTTAAGCGTCTAGAACGGTGTCCACGTCAATGAACACATTGAACGCCGACAGCTTTTGCCTTGTATATCCTCGATTCCAATTCATTTTATTTTCGAAATGGCCCATGTGTTCCCTCTCTCGTAATATGCTCTTTTCACGGCGCACTACATTCTTGATGAACCACCAAGCTTGCGTCTCAATCTTGGCGGCCTAGGTTTCGCAAGGAACTGATGAGAATGTCCATAGATCAAACTCGAATTTCTTGATTGCGTGGCTGTATTAAACTGACTGCCACTCGGACTGGATCATACTGAGCGAGGATTCGCTGTGCGTACAGAGATGTGGGTACAAATTCAGCCAGTTGTGCGCTTTAAAGATTAGTCTATACTGTGCGCTCTTGTGGGTGTGTTTATGTAGTAGGTTTTAAGCCGAGAAGCCCCTTACCGAACACAAAGTTATCCGGCCGGAAGAGTGGTCCAAACCGTCCCGAGCGGACGGCGTCCATGGTTCCCGGCTCCAAGTCAACCAGGATGGCCCGAGGCACGTATTTACCTCCTCAAACAAAAAACAAATATCACTTAGCGGCAACAAAGATACCGTGCAGTTATTACAAGTACCTGCGTCACAACAAAGCCAGTTAAAGAAATGAGAATGGAGCGCGCCAACTGTAGGTGTCATAGCAAATAAAAGCGGCACTACTTGGTCCTTGCGCCACCTCCCGGCCTTTAAACAGCAGATCCAGTTATATTTAATAATAAAATATTTAAATATCTTTCAGAGAAAAACAGAAGGTGAAATGTTGATAGATAAATTGAGATGGATCAAAATGATGTCACTACATTAACGTCCTGTTGCGACTCCTGTTTCGATTCTGTTTCGTATTACTAAACTTACGGTGTCCTATATGGGATTAACATTCCGAATACTGTACATGGGCTGTCATCAACGCAGTAGTGCCGGCCTGTGGATAAATTTGCACCACCTCGGGTTACTTTACGCGCAATAAGATCGCAGAACACACGGCTCTTTATGATCTCGCCTCCATAGAAATTCGTCCGCCGAATCATGGATGTCATGATCGAGCCCCTTCCAAATGAAGCACAGCGGCGGTATTAGCAAACATAGAGTTAAAAACTCCTTACAAACTCACTGCAGCAAGAGGAAACGTAGTAGAGGGGAGACGTACTATGTCCTCGTCAACCCTGACGAGGGAATTCAGAAACCGGGTTCGAACCCGACCGCGGCGGCTGCGTTTTTATGGAGGAAAAACGCTAAGGCGCCCGTGTGCTGTGCGATGTCAGTGCACGTTAAAGATCCCCAGGTGGTCGAAATTATTCCGGAGCCCTCCACTACGGCACCTCTCTCTTCCTTTCTTCTTTCACTCCCACCATTATTCCTTCCCTTGCGGCGCGGTTCAAGTGTCCGCCGATATATGAGACAGATACTGCGCCATTTCCTTCCCCCAAAACCAATTATTATTATTATTATTAAAAACTCATTCGCGTTGTGAACATTCATTGCCTATGAGAAAAAAGCCTTTGGTCAAGAACCTTCAAGCTAATCCCTGCGGTACTTGTGGCAATGCAACTTGAAAAGCTGCAATGGCCTAACATAACATGCCGCAAGCAGAAGAGGTCACTAGACGTTGCACTTTGACCTAACTAGATTTGCGCGATCGGTTGTAGAATTTGAAGCTTGAAGAGCAATGGCCTGCCGTTGAAGAAGCTCCATTGACAGGCCAGATATCAGCTTATCAGCACAAACAGCTCTATTAAGGCAAGACCGAGAAAAAGGGACAACCATACACACAGCGTTCGGTTTTGTCTTCCTCTTGCTGTTTCTGTAGAAGTCATGTGGCAAACGGCCCGGCAAATTTCCGTAATGCTTAGCAGTGCGAAAAAGCCGCAAGGCAAGATCAACTCGACGGGGAAGCTTCAAAGTGAAATTATCAGCCGAAATACAGCCAGACGCGTACCGGAGGCCTCATTGTAGTAGACATTGATGCGCTCCAACTGGAGGTCCGAATCGCCATGGTACGCCCCGCTTGGATCGATGCCATGCTCATCGGAAATCACCTCCCAAAACTGCAGACGGGAAAAGATTTCAGTAATCAGAGCGGCGTCACATCGCGCAGTGGCGACAGTCAAAGCATATTTATAGGCTGTAATTCACAGCGAAAGCAACATAACTGCTACAGTTCCCCTTGTCAACTGGTTTTTGTAGTCAACTCGTCAACTGCCATTGATTCTCACCCGCCATGTGTCTTGCTGATGGCGGAAACCCGGCAGAGCCTAAGATCACTTGAGGCCTTTGAATTACATCATACGCGAAAACTAGGTCCTGCGAAAAAAAATTCCGGCAAAGAATCCTCGCCGATCGCATTTCGGCAGTCATTTGCCATAAAACTGTTCCATGTCACCTCTCCGCCAAGACCGATTGTCTATAATTTTTTAAAACCGGGAATAAAATCTGAGCTATATGCCATAAAATAACAATATTATCTCAACGCTCTCAAACCGCGAGCAGTAATTAAAAGGTCAGAGCGAAAGGAGTGGTCAAGAACAAGAGATTCGATGAGCATTAGCTAGGGCTCAACATTGTCCAACGCAAAGAGGCCACAACTTAGAACGAAAGCAGTACGTCCGGTAAAAGCCGCGACTGCTTCACAGGCAGTTGCTTTCGCCCGTATCCTGAAACGAGATTCTAGTACGTGGCGTTTAGGACGCAACGTAATCACCAACGTAAAACGCGCCGGGACCGGCACTGGGACCGAATGGCAACCGCGATCCCCTGAGCCGTGAAATAACCCACGAGGTAGCAGAGGTGGCTTACCTTCGCCCCGATCTGGTTGCCACACTGGCCTGTCTGGATGTGGACTATCTCGCGCATGTTCGATGCCACTCCGAGACTCAGCTGTCAAGATGCCGACTGCCTGCCCGGGTCAAGGGTCCGCGTATTTGTAGCCTTGCGCCGCATCAACGCTCACTTCTTCCTCAACTCTGTTCCTATGTGTACGTGTGTCGACTCAATAGCGCAAAAAGTAGTGCCGCAGCCTGTTCCTGCCATAGTAAATGCGCTTCAGAGCTTATATATAAGGCCTTGATTTCCCGTACAGGATGCCGTGTAAAGGATTTGCGCCGTACAACGCGAACTATTTTTCGTTTCGCAAAGCTTCCGGCACAACGGGGTTCTCTCAACTGGCTGCAGGGGCAAACTCGGCCTCTTCTACTTTCTTTTCTCGGTGTTCGAAATTGGTTTCGCTCGAAAGAACTAACGTGCATTCTGCAGCATAATTTTTTCACTTTTCTACAGTTTCGATTTGTGCGCGTGCGGTCGGTCCTAAAGTTTGAATGTTACCGACCGATTGGAAAACTTTATTTCATTCTCATCTGCAGCAGCAGCAGCAGCCTGACTGTAGCCCCAAGAGGTTAGAGACCTGAGTCCAGGGCCTCATTATCTGTTCCAATCGGGGTTGCCTGTTCGATCAGTCTGCGTTGGTCATCCTGGTTTGTGCTCTCGAAACAGTGGCTTCCCATTGGGAGGAAGGGGTTGGGTGTGGGTATGGGAGGTTGGATTGAGGGTTTGGGTGGGTCATTATCATCATCGTCGTCATCAGCCCGACTACGCTCACTTCAGGGCAAAGGCTTCTCCCATGGCTCTCCAGTTATTCCTGTCCTTTGCCAGCTGCGCCCACCTTATGCCTGCAAACCTCTTAATCTCATCCGCCCGCCTAACCTTCTGCCAAACGTTTTCAGGTTCAGATTGGGTGGCTGTGCCAATATATTCCTGGTGAACAGCAAGCTATTAACACAGACAATTTGCGCAGAAATTGGTCATCCTTGCAGTGATTTTACTAGGTATAATGATCGATACTTTTGATGGATCATGGAATTCTTTAGTAAATGTGATTCACAAAACGGGCCTCTTGCCGTTCCTTGGTCCGGGCGGTGTTCTGCTTTCGGTGCGTTAGGTATGCACACTGCCCGCGGACAATTGTCTGATGTTTGGTGAACGTAGCACGGCGACAGGCCGTGCGTATGCCTAATCCACTTACAGCCGCTTGCTCCGACCTCCAGCATCACAGGTGCTGATAACAGGATTAGACATGCGCATCACATTTCACTGTGCGACGTTCACCAACATGGCAGCCAAGGATCCGGGGTCCGCCGTCAGAAAAAAGGATATCGGAATTTCTGCTGGAACCCCTGGTGCGCAGAAAACCGGGGCCAATGTACCCTGTCCAATCCCCCACCGTGGGTACGTACCATTCAACCAGAGGCCAAAATCATCATCATCATCATCATCAACCGGGGCCAGGCCAGATACGGGCCAGGCGCGAACTTAACGAACTGAAAGTAGAACGTCACGCGAAGCCTGTTTCGCGACACAAAAACTGATCCTTTTTAATTGGTTTTGGGGGAAAGGAAATGGAGCAGTATCTGTCTCATACATCGTTGGACACCTGAACCGCGCCGTAAGGGAACGAATAAAGGAGGGAGTGAAAGAAGAAAGGAAGAAAGAGTTGCCGTAGTGGAGGGCTCCGGAATAATTTTGACCACCTGGGGATCTTTAACATGCACTGACATCGCACAGCACACGGGCGCCTTAGCGTTTTTCCTCCATAAAAACTAGTCTCCAGATTTTCTTTTTTGTAATTGTCGAGTTTAACGTCTCGAACCGACACATGGGGTATGAGGAACACCGTAGTGAAGGGCTGCAGAATAATTTAGCACAAATGGGGATCTTTAACATGCGCCACTTGTCGCTGCAGAACACGGGTATTTTTGTATTACGCCTCCTCGAAATATGGCCGCCGCGGCATTAATTAAACTGGGGACCTTGGCATCAGCAGACGACCGCCAAAGGCACTGCGGCGTCTCCGATATGGTGTTCATCGTGTAAACATACCTTAACATAACGTAAGAGGAACAAAATTGGAGCCTTCCTCAATAGCCATGGATATCCGCATACCTAGTGTACAAAATTAAGCGAAAAATGGTTGCATTTGCGCCTTCCCCGTGCTGTGCATCAAAACAGGTGTTTAAAAACTCTTCCTGTGAATTAAACATCAGGCCCCAGCAGCAAAACATACAATTCCTTACCAGCATTTGTAACGGTGGCAAGCTGAGTACGATTTGGTACGGGCCTCCTTACGCTCGAAATTGTTCATTAACTGGATTAAATATGCTGAGGATTTTTTTGTGAGAACATGACTGTGACCCCTATCTCGCGAAATTCAGTGCATACAATTTTAACAGCTATTCAGAGTATGTTGCACAGCTTGCGCGTTGCTTCCCGCGTTAAGGCTTCCAAGATGCCCGCAGCATCGAGCAGGCGTTTTCATTACGCTCGTCCAACCAGGATCAGTTGTAACGGTACTCACGCATTGTAAAAACGAAGTGAGTACACAAAAAGAGACGCGACTACAGTGAGGAGAGCAATGGATGTCTTCCCTTCTGCCGTAACATGGGCTTACGTTTTGCGCTGGTATATTTACAAATGCGACATCTACCCCAAACCCGATCTGCGCTGAATAATAATAATAATTGGTTTTTGGGGGAAAGAAATGGCGCAGTATGTCTCATATATCGTTGAACACCTGATCCGCGCCGTAAGGGAAGGAATAAAGGAGGGAGTGAAAGAAGAAATGAATAGGTGCCGTAGTGGAGGGCTCCGGAATAATTTCGACCACCTGGGGTTCTTTAACGTGCACTGACATCGCAGAGCACATGGGCGCCTTAGCGTTTTTCCTCCATGAAAACGCAGCCGCCGCAGTCGTGTTCGAACCCGGGAACTCCGGATCAGTAGTCGAGCGCCCTAACCACGGATCCACCGCGGCGGGCGTCTGCACTGAAGGAGTAGGTGATTTGTGGTCAACCGTCTTTGGTTGTCGTTGGTCTCGCAAGGTTAATGACTCACTCCCATTAAGAGGGATCAGCTCAGAATCCGGCGAAGGCCAAAAAGTGCGTAAAAAGTGTACTATATATTATTTAAAGGAAATTTGAGTTTTTAGAGATGAACACATTGCGGAACGTCGCAAACCTTGTCTTCCTCATCTTTGGGTGAATCATGAGCCTGCCGTTAAAAAATATAAACACTCATCGAACTGTTCGTTTATGCGGTTGAATGTAAGTAAATAAATGTTATTTGACTCATTCATTCGTTGTGCTTACCCAAATAAAGCTTTAGAATTTCCATACGCTCGGAGAGCCTTGTGCGTGTCAGTGAATGGAACGAGGAAAACGCTACGAACGAGGATGATGAGCGCAGTGTAGGTCGTAATTTCTAATCTGTTGCATGTTTCCTTGCCATGAGATGCCTAGCATTTCCTGTGTACTGAGAAAGAATTTGATATATATATATATATATATATATATATATATATATATATATATATATATATATATATATATATATTTATATATATATATATATATATATATATATATATATATATATATATATATATATATATATTAGCAGAGAAGGCAAATGAAGTGATAGGCTCGTTTGACAAACATATTAAAGAAGCCAACAAGCTCTCGCACAGTTTCCGCCCTCGTCGTTAGATGACGTTCTACGTCACACTTGCGGTATTACAGGACGTGCTACGTCCACCGCTATGAACGAGGACGGCGCCGGTGAACACTCTCAAGGTTCTCTTACACGCAAAACATAATATACCCACGAAAGCAGCAGATTGGACAGCCGTCGCCGTAGCTCAGTTGGTAAGAGCCCCGGACGCAATATTCGGAGGTCGTGGGTTCGGATCCCACCGGCGGCGTGGTTGTTTTTTCTGCTGCTTTATAAGTAATTTTCTTTAAAAACTAATCGATTGGCACTACATATAAAAAAATAAAAACAAAAAAAAATAGAAAAATTTTCCTATGCCCCTTCGTTTCGGTGACTGTTGGCTTCTTTAATATGTTTGTCAAACGAGCCTATCACTTCATTTGCCTTCTCTGCTAATAGCTTAACGGGGGTCGCGGTTCTGGCAGTCTTGATGCCATAGGTAGCATAATAGGCTCTCGCACAGTTTCCGCCCTCGTCGTTAGATGGCGTTCTACGTCACACGTGCGGTATTAGAGGACGTGCTACGTCCACCGCTATGAACGAGGATGGCGCTGGTGAACACTCTCAAGGTTCGCTTACACGCAAAACATAAATACCCACGAAAGCAGCAGATTGGACAGCCGTCACCGTAGCTCAGTTGGTAAGAGCACCGGACGGGATATTCGGAGGTCGTGGGTTCGGATCCCACCGGCGGCATGGTTTTTTTTTCTTCTGCTTTATAAATAATTTTCTTTAAAAACTAATTGATTGGCACCAGATAATAAAAAAATAAAAAAAATAGAAAAATTCCCTTATGCACCTTCGTTTCGGTGACTGTTGGCTTCTTTAATATATATATATATATATATATATATATATATATATATATATATATATATATATATATATATATATATATATATATATATAGCAAGCGGCTTTTTTATTGGGAGGGCAGAAACTGTGTAACATATACTAATGTTTCTCGTATACAGTCTGCGAGTTATACATGCTAAAAAATTTATATTTTGCGCTTTGCGGACCATCTGTATATACGCACTGCACAGCATTTTTTCTTTTTCAGCATCGCTGAATGTGGCACAAAGTTCGCGAAGCTTACTCTATTGCCACGTTTTGTGATACTTGAACTGCGCCAAATATAATTTGATGTGCTGTTCGCACGCCTGATTCTGATAGTGTATGTAACGAGTGCGGAAAGTCTAGTATTTTTTTTCTTATCAGCCGTCTCCAGACTCATACATTCCAGAACCCAGTTATGTGTAGTCATTATTATCCGTCACAATATTCAAATCTGTGCAAGCTCAACGCGGATCTCAACCATATATATTGGAAATGCCCTTTTTCCCCCCTGGAGGAAAAATATTCTCTCGCTTGACCAATGGGAGGCTCTCCTATTCAGCACCGATCTGATGATTCAGACAAAGGTCGTACAACTGGCCGAAGACGCCGCCACAAGCCAGGGCATTCTGGCTGTCGTTTAGGCGAAGGGCGTTAAGCCTCTCAAACTGTTGGAAATAAAAGTTTTACAATCCATATGCAGCCAAAATTGTGCGTTGCGGACTACACACTGCGTGCGGACTGTATACCGGATATTACGGTAAGGCGATAAAAATGCAACGAGTTCCAATCCAGTAGTGCACGAGTTGTCGCCGAATTTCGCGTTACACTGCCGCGACTTGGATGCTATTTGACCACGAAAATCCTCGCAGTCGCCGACGGCAACAGATGGCACAGATCCTTGACAGTAACCTCGACTCGCAGACAATCAGTCGTAATTATACCAGCTGTAGCCCCATCGAGAAGGCTTCCCAAATATTCCGCCATGGGGGTACCAGCTGAGAACCACTTACCATGACATGGGCTCTACACACCGGGAATCAAATCACGAACGCCACAGCTCGCGGTCATAAAACCAAGCGATAGTCGACGAAGTGGGAACTTATCTTGTAATGCAAACGTACTACGGAGACATACTTGAGCCCCTCAGGGACATCAGGAAGCGCTTTCCTACCTGTCATGCAAAACTTGGAAGGATCACATGAGCTCCGCCCTAAGGGTATAACGCGGTAGCGCAATCGGTTAATTGCCATATATGCAAACGGTCGTTCTCTACTTTGCATCCAAAAATACCTGGGCATTCAATACCTGGGCAATCAAGAGCTTGCGATTTTTCACTCACAACACCGAAAACACGAACATCGGCACTGGATTTTCGGGTGAACGGGGCCTTTACCGCTATCGCGTAAAGAGCTGGTGATGCTGACGCTAAACTGCTATAGAGACAAAGAGCTGTTTACCCCAGGCCCTCGCCGGAAATATCGCTCCCGCCTCCAACCATAGGGCTTTCAGATCACGAAAGCTCGCGTGGCTTCCAAAGCACCTACCCTCCGTTTCTGTGGACACCACGGTAAGGGATTCTGAATCAATAGCGCAACACGGGCAATGTTCGTTGAGTATTAAGGGTTGAGGGCTCCTCACAGTGGCGACTCGCCAAAGCCTTTGGCGACGAACCTTTCTGCGCTGCGTCCCGGGTTAGGGCTATGCCGCTCACAGAAGGACGATATATGGGCCTTGTGGTTCGATCGCTACAGGTTCAGCAGCCCCGAGGAGCTCGCCTATCGCTGAACAATGAATTGGTCAAGCAGCCTCAAATGCTACTTGATGTCCTGTCGTCGTCTTCTCAACTTGTTTTCCTTCCCTCAAGTAGATGACCCTCTCAAGGAAAGTGATTCGATCGTCCTAGTATTGACGAAGATCCCGTCACTGAAATTTTTGTTAAAAATCGTAAAAATGAGACAAAAGATGATGGCTAGATAATACGCCAAAAAAACTCAGTCAAGTAACACTGAGAATAATAAGCAAAATGTATTCTCCGTAGCGATGTTCTAAAAACCGGCTCGTCTCGTATCAGTTTCGACAGCACAGAGAATTTGCCACATCATCAGACAGGAAGTATCCGATACCAATAATAGCTCATCAAAACTTATTTTCCTTAAGATCACCTTGCGTTCGCTCTAAAAGTGGTTCGATGACAAGGTTTTAACAGATTTTAGAGTTTCGTCAAAATGCCGAAAACGCCGGTCACACGGCTATTTACAGATGTGCGCACATTGCAATACAGTAAAGTTTAGCTGCTTTGCGTGACCATCCTTGTGACGCAGTCCGGGCCTACGACATACTGAAGTGCACAAGCACCTGGCTCAAAAAGAAGGATCCATGACAAACTCTTTATTGTAAAGCGAAAGAAAAAAAGCACTGCACACAAAAAACTAGGCCTCTGCCTGGGTCTCCTAGAATTCCCCTTCATCCTCGGCTGTGGCCTCCTGGTACTGTTGGTATTCTGACACCAGTTCGTTCAAGCTGGACTCTGCCTCGGTGAACTCCAACTCGTCCATGCCCTCTCCGGTGTACCAGTGCAGAAAGGCCTTGCGGCGGAACATAGCTGCAAAAAAATAATATATCAAACAGGCGGGGTCACACTCCTGGAACTGTCCCCGAAAATGCGCTGTTCCAGAAAATCGACAGTAATGGGCACCTACAATGAAAGTATGTGCTTTTAAGAAACACTTTCAAATCAAACACGATGGTCACCTGTAAACTGCTCGGAGATCCGCTTGAAAAGCTCTTGAATGGCTGTGCTGTTCCCAATGAAAGTAGCAGACATCTTCAGACCTCGAGGCGGTATGTCACAGACAGCTGTCTTTACGTTGTTCGGGATCCATTCAACGAAGTAACTCGAGTCCTTGCTCTGGATGTTGAGCATCTGGTCATCGACTTCCCGCATGCTCATTCGGCCTCTGAAGACTGCAGCAACTGTCAGGTAACGACCGTGGCGGGGGTCGCAAGCAGCCATCATGTTTTTGGCATCGAACATCTGTTGCGTCAGCTCCGGCACAGTCAGAGCCCGGTACTGCTGGCAGTCGCGGGACGTGAGTGGAGCAAAGCCAGTCATGAAGAAGTGGAGGCGAGGGAAGGGCACCATATTAACGGCCAGCTTGCGAAGATCAGCATTCAGCTGCCCAGGAAATCTGTGAGGAATGAGACGGTGCTTGATTAGAAGCCCGCCTAATTCACAAGGGGAGAGAGAATTTACAGAGGTATGTTGGGCGCTCTTGTTTGGGAGCAGTCAGAACAAGATTGTGGTAAGATTATGGAGCAGCTACAATGGTCAGTGGAGGCATCTTGTAGAATGTCGCGATTGTTGCCGCTGTTCATTCAAAGCTTTTGAATATCGGGTC
This sequence comes from Amblyomma americanum, assembly GCF_052857255.1. NCBI lineage: Eukaryota > Metazoa > Arthropoda > Arachnida > Ixodida > Ixodidae > Amblyomma > Amblyomma americanum. Next base: position 173,043,251 of record NC_135497.1, on the reverse strand, counting down.
ATCAAATTTGAAATTCAGTTCTCTTCACGCCAGTGCAGACAACGAAGCCCAATGAAAGAACGCACTCGTGGAAATTTCAGAAGTGACATAGTTTACACTTTGCCAGTCTGTTCAAGAGAACATTGAAACTGCATGCCTGTTATTTGCCTCAGCCAAATTACAACGGCGGCGGAGAAACAAACCAGCTCTAGTAAGATAACAAGATTTCTTCTGTTGCTGTTTCGATTCATTGGCAAAATCACAAAAATAAAAATGGATTCTTCACATGGTCACTGCTGTGTATCCAGCTTCAAAGTTAATACAAATTACTACATTAGGAGAACATCGACAAGTATTAACTTCAACGGTCTGCCGGTTGTCGTGGCACTTTAAAATTATGTGATCGTTCTCCAGGCCCTAAAACACCATCCCCCAACAATGGCAACTAGTATTCCATACTGACTGCTCAGCAATCTAATGTGGTACTCTGCTCCCAACTTCCTCAGAGAAAGTGCCACTATTTATCGAAAAACTTCCATACCAAAACGTGAGAATTTGTATTCTCTTTTCCCGAAGAGAAAACGGGGATAACTGATTTCGCTGTACGTGAGGCTTTATATGTAGGTCCTGTACGCTAGGATTAACGAGCTGAACGAGATAAATGTGCGCTTTATAAAGGAGAAACAGTTCAAAAAGCATTCTCCACTGACACACACCTAAATTATTTCCAAGAGATTTGAGATGTTTCCTTTTTGAACACAGTAGTTTTTCATCATTTACAGCGCCAGGCCTTAATTTACCTTTTCGACTCATGAGTTTCTGAGGTACAGTAGTTAAACACGGCCATTTTATTCCCAATGTGCGCAATCGCATGCCGTAGATTAGGCGCCGCTCCATTATTCCCGACGACAGCCGCCTTCTCGTTATTGCTGCCGTTGCCAAATTCACTTTCCTTGAAGTGCTTTTCAAAGCTTCCTTGAGCAGCTGCTTGCCTGGCTATAGCAGGTGCGGTGTTTGTTAGTTTTTATGCGGACCGTGTGGGCGCTTTTATTTGCTTTCTTGTTCGTCATTGTATTTTCTGAAAATATTGCCACCACATGCACTTTATACATGAAGATTAGCTGTAGTGTATTACTCTTAATATTTTGTAAAACTCCTTGGCGACCGCAGTCTTTGCAGTGCTTGTTCCATACTGAACCGATCACTGTTGTCGGACCTAGCAATTCGGCGGATAGTGTCGATCTCTTTGGGCTCTTTATGAACATGCATGAGGCGCTTAATTGACCCCTTGAACGAAGCTGCGAAATACTTACCTCAGGCATGTGGTCACACCCGACATCGTTGCAGAAACCAAGTGGTTAAGGTCTCCGTAGGTGGGAGTCGTGAGCTTAAGCGTCCGGAAGCAGATGTCGTAGAGTGCTTCGTTGTCGATGCAGTAGGTCTCGTCGGTGTTCTCCACAAGCTGATGCACTGACAAAGTAGCATTGTAGGGCTCGACGACAGTGTCCGAAACCTAGAGGTAGCCGCAGGAAGAGAATGAGAACTTTGTGCATAACGACTAATCAAAATTCAAGGAAGACGCCTTATAAAGCAAGGCCAAAATGTCATGTTTGATTTGTTTCAAAGATGCTGAAATTGGGTCCTGCAGATAATGCCACACACCTTTGGAGAGGGCACTACACTGTAGGTGTTCATGATGCGATCGGGGTACTCTTCACGGATCTTCGAGATGAGCAGTGTGCCCATGCCAGATCCAGTACCACCGCCCAGGGAGTGGGTCAGCTGGAATCCCTGCAGGCAGTCACAGGATTCCGCTTCCTTGCGCACAACGTCGAGCACCGAGTCCACCAGTTCAGCACCCTCGGTGTAGTGGCCCTTGGCCCAATTGTTGCCAGCGCCACTCTGACCTGAAGGGCGGGTTGTGAAAGGCGTATACTTGCACAAACTGTATCCTGAAGAAAATCAGTACTGGAATATGCAATAAAGGAAAGCCAGTCAGAGACAGAGATCTCCACCGAGGCACTCCTTGTAAAAATAGAGGGTGATGGCTGCGTTGCGAGTAGACGCACGACCTGGACAACATTATCATTCGTCATCATTTGCAAAACGCGGCACCTACAAAGCCATAACCTTCATCGCCTTCTCGGTGTGGCGGAGATCTCGGTAGGTTATTTTGAAATAAGAGATGCTTTTCGGGATTTGATGAAAGAAATTAATGTTGTCGCACGAAGGGGTAGCATATCTGTAGGGGACCATGAGATTCCGATTCACATCTGTCTAGGGTCAGATTTGAAATGTTTGCTTGTTGTTCAGGGTCTGCAGTCTGCTGCATCACACTATCCTTGTCCATTTTGTCGAGCAAACCCACAGACAAGGTGCTCAGTCCTCACAAGTAACAGGAGCTTTAATGAGCCTCCTTTGATCCGCACTCTTGAGAACATGAGAGCTGATTGCTGCGCAGAAGCGAACGGGATGAATAACGTGCCATTGTTCAACTTCGACTTTGATTTAATAATTCCTGATGTATTGCACATGAAGTTAAGAATAGTTAACCGCCTTGTAGATGGATTGCTTTCAGAAGCAGAAGACAGAGATTACTGTGAAAAAGTCCGCAACCCACGTGGTATGACCATACACGTTCAGGACATCGTTGACGCCATAAATAACTGTGGGATTAAATTTCACGTCTGGGAAACCAATGAAGGAAACAAGGGAAAAACATTCACGTCGGTATCGGGGGGCGATTGTGAGCGTCTGCTGAAGGCTTTGCCTGAAAAACTGGCCGGGAAATTGCACCTTCAAACAGAGGAAAAAAACTTTGCTCCTTTGGAAGCCTATGCGGAAAATTTTGTACCACCTGGAAAATGATGTTGAAGGTCGCAGCATAGAAAGAGAAACCTCAGAATTCTTTCACACGTTCTTAGAATTATGAGCCCAAGGTTGCAAAGGCTATGGTGGCGATAGAGTTACGCCGTACATTCATATTCTCGCGCACCACGCTTCCGCAAAGCACGAAAGGTTCAAGGGCCTTGGTTGACTTTCAAGCCAAGGGTTAGAGAAAAAAAAACGACGTGCTAAAGCATCTACACCATGGGAAGTCTAACATGTGGAATGCAGCCGCTGACGCTCTCAAGCTGGCGAAAAGGCTTGGAGTGAGAATATCAGACTAAGCCGTGCATATAAAAAGCGGGACCAAGAATATTGGTTTGAGGGACTTATTCAAGAGACACGGGTGAAGAGGCTACTCTGTGCAGATGAAAAAGTGAGTGAAAGAAACTGTCTGCAAAATGTGGACGACATGGATGCAGGAGAATTGCGCACGGAGCTTCGGGCTATGGGAATGTCGACGAAAGTCAAATCAATAGAAAAACTTCGCAACCTTGTAAGGAAAGAAAGAGAAAAGCAATGATTGTAGCCATAGGAGGAGATAACAGTTATGTGGTGAGATGTGCCTTTTAGTTTTGCGTGTTTCCTCCTATATTTATAGTGCTGTGTTGTACCTCTAGTTTAGAAAGTGCATCACTGCTTGAAGATGAAGAGTACTCTTCCTGATGCCTTATGTAACCTGCTTCTAAAGGAGTGTTCGGTGTGTACTAAAATAGTGTATTTGTATTATGTGACTGTTTACCTGCCATATAAGCCCTGAGCAATTTTTTGGTGTAATATAAATGTGATATGTGTGTTTTGTAAGTATTGGCGTTGTCACTTTTAAAATGATCTTTTGGCTTGTCTTTTGCGTAAGAAAATTCTTTTATGTAAACAAACCATGGAAAACCGATTTATAGCGCAATCAGTACAGCTAGAAAAAGTAATTGGGGGGGGGGTGCTTTGAAAATGAACATGCACACACGCCTTTAAGTTCTGCGGGGCTGCAGGAAAAAATTTTGCAGCGAATTTAAGAAAACTGATTGGTCGTATCGGGCGTAGATCATATAATACTGGCATCAAGTGCACAATGCGCACAAACAGGCTCGAGAAAAGTGACGACAGCAGTACTGCGCACATTCTATGCCATCGTTTATGTTCATTTGTATGTCCTTCTTTGCTGACTCATTTTGTTTGGCAACCGATTAAAAGTTTGCCTTGTTCTTTATTCTTTTCGCAAAGTATTGCTTCTTTTGTATGCCATGTTGCTGTGAAGTGTGTTTAGTTATATTCATATTCGTTACGTTTGGAGTGCATCGTTCTGGTTGTACATGTAACATGAACACAAGGTAATGACGCTATGTGATTCTGATTGTACACATTTTGTTTCCAAATGTTGTATAAAAAGTGTATAATAAAATATTTTATGTCGGCACTATAGCCCTTGTCCTTGCCTTTTTGCGGGGAAGTTATAACCCCTTCCGCACCAGCTATCAGATAGTGTGACAAGTGCAAGTTTATTGACAGCGACGCCATGAAATTATACCTACTACATTTGCTCGATTTCCTCCCCAAAGGTGCAAAGGAGAAAAGAAATATAACCTCCAGTCCTTCGAATATTACTGTAAACGTAACAGATCACTTCCCATGAGTGTTATCGTTACGAAGGCTTCCCCTTCATTCATGGTAATTTGCTGACATTGTGCTTTCCGCTACGTGCTATAATGACATCCCCGCCTGCTATAATGACATCCCCGCCTATTTGATATTCTCATTAACTTTGTAACATAGAATGCAATTCGTGACTTTTTTATTGGTATACATTCCTTTTTAGCGTCTGGTTATTTTTGTTGCGCTCTACTTCTCTATTACAATTGTATTTGGTTTGATTTACCAAAGGTTGCTGCTTCAAAAGTAAGCGATAGTATTGTTCAGTGCAGTATAATTAGTTTTTCACCTGACCACAGAAATCAAAGCTGCTGCAGGCAGAGTAACTTGGGAACTGGGAAAAGATACAATGAAATAATAGAAATTAGTTCTATTACAGGCTATAAGGGACAGCGCACTGGAGCGCTTCGAACTAATTCGACCCCCCGGGGGTAAACAGCCGGAGCGTTGTTGCATTTCGCGTACACTGAAATGTGGGCATAGCGGCTGGGTCCTGAGCCGGCCTTACATCACCCGCACCCTGTGCAAGACTTTGCCACCCCCCACCCGCCCCTCTCTCTCTCTTTGAATGTATTGGTGGGGGTGTTTCTCTTGATTTTTATTGGCCGTTCTAACGGGGGGCACTTCTAGTTTTCATTCTTTTAACAGTCTTCATGTAGTATTTGTACTGGCGTGGGCAGGACACTTAGTTGTTTTTTATTTTTCTTCCCCCTCTAATTTATACCCCTTGACATCCTTTGATCTTGCTATTGGCGGTCAATTTTTTACACGTTTTCATAGCATTTTAAAGAAGATGAATCTTAAAAGCATGCTGCTTGCGATAACGCAACTCATCTATTATACTGGTGAAAAAGAAAAATTTATTGCTTAAAATGATTACAGCCCAGCCTCAAAGGACAGATGCAAACGTTCTTCAAAGGAGACTGTCAAGACAGTCGCTTCAGACGATTGATATGACATCGCGACTAACCCTGTTAATCCGTGGTTAACCCTCTTGCACCTGGCGGCCCCTTGCGAAGTCACTCTGAGAGGTGCGGGAGAATTAAATGCGATATCATGACAATCGACCGACGAAGCAGCGTAGCGGCTGGCAGCGTCGCAAATTACGACAGCCACCATATTTGCCATTTATATATACCGTTATGAAATGCTTCCTTGATGACGTCCATGTAAAAGCGCTTTTTCGTAGCTCAGAAGTGGACACAATTAAATTCACCAATTTGTTTGCAAAAATGGAAAATGTTGGCGGTATCTTGCGGTGTCATTAAAAGCGAAGTTTCGTACCTCAAAAGCGAAGCCTCATTTTTTCAGTTGTGTTACACAGGATGGATCCCGGCAATACATCATGCATGCATATTACAGAAGTCAGAATGAAAGAACAGCAAAAAAAGTCGACAATAGCTGCAGCAATAAAAGTATGAATAGTGATCATGCGTGAAATTTTTCATTCATACATTCATACTAATATATTTTCTATAGAAACGAGCACATTTATTAAAATTAGTTGACCAAAACAAAAGGTTCTGAACCCAGGTTAAAACTCTAAGTGCAAACTCGAGTCACCATATTCGGACAACGCTAGAGTCACTAATTTGAAAGCATTACAGGTGAACGTGACAGTAACAACCTGAACGTCTATCTAGACGCTATTTGCTTCTAGACTCCAAATTCTGTGTTCTGCCCGACAACAGCTGAACAGCTTCAGAATGTTTCTGAGTAAAGCTATATCAAATTTTCCTAAATAAGTATTAAAAGAATAAACTTAAACATTTATATCCGCGAATACTTTTTGATGTCGGCCGTTTGAATGCCGCTACGCTCTTTAATTGTAACAAGAATAGCTAAAATTCAGGCGAGCTAGCTCATACCCTAATATATCATGATCACACGCCCCAATAAACTTTTTAGATAATAGCAAAGGGCTGACAATTTGCAAAGTTGCTCCACGACAAGCATATATGAACAGCCGCGAATATTTTATGTAGCTGCGTTAATGCAAGGTCATCGTAACAACCTTCTTTATTTAAAGCTCCGGTCGAGACACTGGGTTCGAGCTCTGACATGTGTTCTTGTCTGCAAGGCAAAAGTCACCCGATAAAAAGGTAAGCGTCGAAATGGACGCAACTTCAGCAGTCCGAACCAGTTCTGCAGTGTAGCTCGCTACCGGGCGCCATCTTTCATATTTTAGGCAATATCAGGTTCCAATTAAAAGGCCTCAGGAAGCTTCTTGATCAAAGCTATGCCAGATCGTTGCACACCATTTTAAACACCATATATTTGGGTACCTAAAACCGGGAAGCATTTTCGATATCTATTCGTGTTAAGGTGCTATACAGTTTCAAAGTCTGTAAAAATGCCAAAACTTTGGCCCCCTCCCGCAGGCAGCATCGTATAATATTCAAACGCGCTGGGAAGCTCGTGTATTATTAGCACAGGACAGAAACTTCGGCACATTCCTCAGCTAAGTGTATATTACACAAATTATTATAATTATAATTGGTTTTTGGTGGAAAGGAAATGGCGCAGTATCTGTCTCATATATCGTTGGACACCTGAACCGCGCCGTAAGGGAAGGGATAAAGGAGGGAGTGAAAGAAGAGAGGAACAAATAGGTCCGTAGTGGAGGGCTCCGGAATAATTTCGACCACCTGGGGATCTTTAACGTGCACTGACATCGCACAGCACACGGGCGCCTTAGCGTTTTTCCTCCATAAAAACGTAGCCGCCGCGGTCGGGTTCGAACCCGGGTTACACAAACACCCGAGGCATTTTTGTAGGTGATTTTGTTCACGTTTTACGATTTTTTTTTGTACCCCTTCCCATTCAGTTACGCTCCCTGTCGACGCCACTGCCGGTAGATGGCACAAGTAGTAGATGTCCCAGAAAGCTGGGCATGAAAGAAAGCCATGCCCTGGGCGGAAAAAACAATACATATGCTGCGTGGTGGAGGTAGCGAGAAGAGAGATGAACAACGCTCAACACAGTTGAAGTTAACAGCTTGCGGAAGTTCCCAATAAAGCGACGAGTGAAAGAAGTTGAAAATATATGTTCAACAAGTCATGGCTCGCATTGTACTCAGCTACAGAACACAATCTCTCCAGCGAGTCCCTATGTAAAACGGGTGACAAATGACATGAACACAGGGGAGGGAGAACCGCCAGCTGTGCTCATATCCTGTGTTATACCTGTCTGTAATATTTTGTTTTATGCCGGATTGTCCCCGCAGACGGCCGCCTCCCTTCCTTGTGTAATGCGCCACCTATGCGTTTTGCCGAGTGATGTGGTGTTGTGTCAAAGGCGGATGGAATTTTTTGTAGCGAGAGCTACGCTAGGCTATAGCCAGCGGCCCATTTCGGGTAAGCGTGTCTAGTCACTACTGCGCATGAGCCACTAGTTCCACCGAGCCATAGGTGTTCCGCCGCTGCGTCGCGCCTCACCTTTCCTTAAATTCGATTTTCAAGTTTTTTTTTCTTGTTTTCATCCCGCCTTTATCCATTCGATCTAGTGTCCACCGAGACATATGAGACAGTTGCTGCTCCATTTACTTTCCTCAAAACCAAAACAAAATGAGCCGCCGGCACTCATTTGGTGCATTGGTGTTGACAACGTAGAGGCCGTTCATTTTTACGAAAGGAAGGCGCAAAACTGGCTCCCTGGGTCAGTGGACACCTCACTTTCGCTTTCATGTAACGTGGCGTTGGCATGCGACTGCAAAAAATGAATGTGGATTAGCCCCGCCGCGGTGGCTCAGTGGTTAGGGCGCTCGACTACTGATCCGGAGTTCCCGGGTTCGAACCCGACCGCGGCGGCTGCGTTTTTATGGAGGAAAAACGCTAAGGCGCCCGTGTGCTGTGCGATGTCAGTGCACGCTAAAGATCCCCAGGTGGTCGAAATTATTCCGGAGCCCTCCACTACGGCACCTCCTTCTTCCCTTCTTCTTTCACTCCCTCCCTTGTCCCTTCCCTTACTGCGCGGTTCAGGTGTCCAACGATATATGAGACAGATACTGCGCCATTTCCTTTCCCCAAAAACCAATTATTATTAGCTCAGTTAATCTAGGGTATACAAAGCGAAAGGTGTCGGCGTTCACTGTGTTCTTTGCGTTGACAATGTTCTAGACGACGATGGAGTTGTACAAAGGAAGGGCGCATAACTGACTGCCTGGATATGTGGGCGCCTCATTCGTGATTTGATGCACGTGGCAGTGATGGGAGAGAGATGTGGCCTGAATGCAATAGCGCTGACTTCGTTGTGGCTGACATGCGGCACTGCAGCAATAGCTAGGCTGCTGGGTTCGTTTGCTGATCAAGATCTCGCGATCAACAATTAACTGCGTGCCACCTCCCAGGGTGGCAGGGAGGGCGCGCTGCCTATCCAGTGTGGGGAACGCCATCAAAGCAGTCTTTTGCAGTTGGAAACCAGCGCCACGTGCATGAAAGCGAGATTTAGGTCTCCACTGACCCACGGAGCCGGTTGTGCGCCGCGGTGGCTCAGTGGTTAGCGCGCGCGGCTACTGATCCGGAGTTCCCGGGATCGAACCCGACCGTGGCGGCTGCGTTTTTATGGTGGAAAAACGCTAAGGCGCCCGCGTCTTGTGCCATGTCAGTGCACGTGAAAGATCCCCAAGTGGTCGAAATTATTCCGGAGCCCTCCACTACGGCACCTCTTTCTTCTTTCACTCCCTCGTTTATCCCTTCCCTTACGACTCGGTTCAGGTGTCCAACGATATACAGGACAGATACTGCGCAATTTCCTTTCCGCAAAAACCAATTATTACATTTATTATTACGCCTTTCCTTTCGTGAAAATGAACGGCCCTTTCAAAGTTGTCAACGCCAATGAACTATGAACAGCCTCGGCTGACTAGTTTTGTTTGGTTTTGGAGGAAAGGAAATGACACAGTAACCGTCTCACATATCTCGGTGAACACCCGAACCGCGCCGTAAAGGAAGCGATAAAGGAGGGAGGGAAAGAAAAAAAGAGAAAACTGGAAATTGAAAGTTGGATTTTGAGGAAAGGCGTGGCGCTGCGCAGCGGCGGACACCTGTGGCTCGATGCTACTAGTGGCGCATGCTCAGTAGTGACTAGGGAGCGAGAAAGAGAGAAATACGCGCGGTGAGCCGCGCGTTGTGACGTTACGTGCTTCCTCGGAGCACCGCCACGGCGAAATCGCAAGTTTGCGGCCAGTAAAGCCTTCACTTTAAAACCCCATTTGATTGCCTTCCGCACTTTGGATATGCAGCGCGTTCACCCTGCCTCTGTGGCAGGTTGCAGTTGATGATCGCGAGAGGTTGATCACCCAATGAACGCTGCGGCCTATTACTGCAGTTCCGCGTGTCTACCACGAAGTTATCAGTGCTAATGTATGCAGAGACCCGCCGCGATGACTCAGTGGTTAGGGCGCTCAGCTACTGCTCCGGAGTTCCCGGGTTCGAACCCGAACGTGGCGGCTGCGTTTTTACTGAGGCAAAACGCTAAGGCGCCCGTAGGCTGTGCGATATCAGTGCACGTTAAAGATCCGCAGGTGGTCGAAATTATTCCGGAGCCCTCCACTACGGCACCTCTTTCTTCCTTTCTTCTTCACTCCCACCCTTATCCCTTCCCTTACAGCGCGGTTCAGGTGTCCAACGATATATGAGACAGATACTGCGCCATTTCCTTTCCCTAAAAACCAATTATTATTAATGTATGCAGCCCACATGTCTTCACCATCGTCACGTACCTCGAAGGGCGAGTGAAGCGTCCACTGACCCGGGGAGCGAGTTTACGCACTTCCTTAAGCGTCTAGAACGGTGTCCACGTCAATGAACACATTGAACGCCGACAGCTTTTGCCTTGTATATCCTCGATTCCAATTCATTTTATTTTCGAAATGGCCCATGTGTTCCCTCTCTCGTAATATGCTCTTTTCACGGCGCACTACATTCTTGATGAACCACCAAGCTTGCGTCTCAATCTTGGCGGCCTAGGTTTCGCAAGGAACTGATGAGAATGTCCATAGATCAAACTCGAATTTCTTGATTGCGTGGCTGTATTAAACTGAATGCCACTCGGACTGGATCATACTGAGCGAGGATTCGCTGTGCGTACAGAGATGTGGGTACAAATTCAGCCAGTTGTGCGCTTTAAAGATTAGTCTATACTGTGCGCTCTTGTGGGTGTGTTTATGTAGTAGGTTTTAAGCCGAGAAGCCCCTTACCGAACACAAAGTTATCCGGCCGGAAGAGTGGTCCAAACCGTCCCGAGCGGACGGCGTCCATGGTTCCCGGCTCCAAGTCAACCAGGATGGCCCGAGGCACGTATTTACCTCCTCAAACAAAAAACAAATATCACTTAGCGGTAACAAAGATACCGTGCAGTTATTACAAGTACCTGCGTCACAACAAAGCCAGTTAAAGAAATGAGAATGGAGCGCGCCAACTGTAGGTGTCATAGCAAATAAAAGCGGCACTACTTGGTCCTTGCGCCACCTCCCGGCCTTTAAACAGCAGATCCAGTTATATTTAATAATAAAATATTTAAATATCTTTCAGAGAAAAACAGAAGGTGAAATGTTGATAGATAAATTGAGATGGATCAAAATGATGTCACTACATTAACGTCCTGTTGCGACTCCTGTTTCGATTCTGTTTCGTATTACTAAACTTACGGTGTCCTATATGGGATTAAAATTCCGAATACTGTACATGGGCTGTCATCAACGCAGTAGTGCCGGCCTCTGGATAAATTTGCACCACCTCGGGTTACTTTACGCGCAATAAGATCGCAGAACACACGGCTCTTTATGATCTCGCCTCCATAGAAATGCGTCCGCCGAATCATGGATGTCATGATCGAGCCCCTTCCAAATGAAGCACAGCGGCGGTATTAGCAAACATAGAGTTAAAAACTCCTTACAAACTCACTGCAGCAAGAGGAAACGTAGTAGAGGGGAGACGTACTATGTCCTCGTCAACCCTGACGAGGGAATTCAGAAACCGGGTTCGAACCCGACCGCGGCGGCTGCGTTTTTATGGAGGAAAAACGCTAAGGCGCCCGTGTGCTGTGCGATGTCAGTGCACGTTAAAGATCCCCAGGTGGTCGAAATTATTCCGGAGCCCTCCACTACGGCACCTCTCTCTTCCTTTCTTCTTTCACTCCCACCATTATTCCTTCCCTTGCGGCGCGGTTCAAGTGTCCGCCGATATATGAGACAGATACTGCGCCATTTCCTTCCCCCAAAACCAATTATTATTATTATTATTAAAAACTCATTCGCGTTGTGAACATTCATTGCCTATGAGAAAAAAGCCTTTGGTCAAGAACCTTCAAGCTAATCCCTGCGGTACTTGTGGCAATGCAACTTGAAAAGCTGCAATGGCCTAACATAACATGCCGCAAGCAGAAGAGGTCACTAGACGTTGCACTTTGACCTAACTAGATTTGCGCGATCGGTTGTAGAATTTGCAGCTTGAAGAGCAATGGCCTGCCGTTGAAGAAGCTCCATTGACAGGCCAGATATCAGCTTAACAGCACAAACAGCTCTATTAAGGCAAGACCGAGAAAAAGGGACAACCATACACACAGCGTTCGGTTTTGTCTTCCTCTTGCTGTTTCTGTAGAAGTCATGTGGCAAACGGCCCGGCAAATTTCAGTAATGCTTAGCAGTGCGAAAAAGCCGCAAGGCAAGATCAACTCGACGGGGAAGCTTCAAAGTGAAATTATCAACCGAAATACAGCCAGACGCGTACCGGAGGCCTCATTGTAGTAGACATTGATGCGCTCCAACTGGAGGTCCGAATCGCCATGGTACGCCCCGCTTGGATCGATGCCATGCTCATCGGAAATCACCTCCCAAAACTGCAGACGGGAAAAGATTTCAGTAATCAGAGCGGCGTCACATCGCGCAGTGGCGACAGTCAAAGCATATTTAGAGGCTGTAATTCACAGCGAAAGCAACATAACTGCTACAGTTCCCCTTGTCAACTGGTTTTTGTAGTCAACTCGTCAACTGCCATCGATTCTCACCCGCCATGTGTCTTGCTGATGGCGGAAACCCGGCAGAGCCTAAGATCACTTGAGGCCTTTGAATTACATCATACGCGAAAACTAGGTGCTGCGAAAAAAAATTCCGGCAAAGAATCCTCGCCGATCGCATTTCGGCAGTCATTTGCCATAAAACTGTTCCATGTCACCTCTCCGCCAAGACCGATTGTCTATAATTTTTTAAAACCGGGAATAAAATCTGAGCTATATGCCATAAAATAACAATAATATCTCAACGCTCTCAAATCGCGAGCAGTAATTAAAAGGTCAGAGCGAAAGGAGTGGTCAAGAACAAGAGATTCGATGAGCATTAGCTAGGGCTCAACATTGTCCAACGCAAAGAGGCCACAACTTAGAACGAAAGCAGTACGTCCGGTAAAAGCCGCGACTGCTTCACAGGCAGTTGCTTTCGCCCGTATCCTGAAACGAGATTCTAGTACGTGGCGTTTAGGACGCAACGTAATCACCAACGTAAAACGCGCCGGGACCGGCACTGGGACCGAATGGCAACCGCGATCCCCTGAGCCGTGAAATAACCCACGAGGTAGCAGAGGTGGCTTACCTTCGCCCCGATCTGGTTGCCACACTGGCCTGTCTGGATGTGGACTATCTCGCGCATGTTCGATGCCACTCCGAGACTCAGCTGTCAAGATGCCGACTGCCTGCCCGGGTCAAGGGTCCGCGTATTTGTAGCCTTGCGCCGCATCAACGCTCACTTCTTCCTCAACTCTGTTCCTATGTGTACGTGTGTCGACTCAATAGCGCAAAAAGTAGTGCCGCAGCCTGTTCCTGCCATAGTAAATGCGCTTCAGAGCTTATATATAAGGCCTTGATTTCCCGTAAAGGATGCCGTGTAAAGGATTTGCGCCGTACAACGCGAACTATTTTTCGTTTCGCAAAGCTTCCGGCACAACGGGGTTCTCTCAACTGGCTGCAGGGGCAAACTCGGCCTCTTCTACTTTCTTTTCTCGGTGTTCGAAATTGGTTTCGCTCGAAAGAACTAACGTGCATTCTGCAGCATAATTTTTTCACTTTTCTACAGTTTCGATTTGTGCGCGTGCGGTCGGTCCTAAAGTTTGAATGTTACCGACCGATTGGAAAACTTTATTTCATCCTCATCTGCAGCAGCAGCAGCAGCCTGACTGTAGCCCCAAGAGGTTAGAGACCTGAGTCCAGGGCCTCATTATCTGTTCCAATCGGGGTTGCCTGTTCGATCAGTCTGCGTTGGTCATCCTGGTTTGTGCTCTCGAAACAGTGGCTTCCCATTGGGAGGAAGGGGTTGGGTGTGGGTATGGGAGGTTGGATTGAGGGTTTGGGTGGGTCATTATCATCATCGTCGTCATCAGCCCGACTACGCTCACTTCAGGGCAAAGGCTTCTCCCATGGCTCTCCAGTTATTCCTGTCCTTTGCCAGCTGCGCCCACCTTATGCCTGCAAACCTCTTAATCTCATCCGCCCGCCTAACCTTCTGCCAAACGTTTTCAGGTTCAGATTGGGTGGCTGTGCCAATATATTCCTGGTGAACAGCAAGCTATTAACACAGACAATTTGCGCAGAAATTGTTCATCCTTGCAGTGATTTTACTAGGTATAATGATCGATACTTTTGATGGATCATGGAATTCTTTAGTAAATGTGATTCACAAAACGGGCCTCTTGCCGTTCCTTGGTCCGGGCGGTGTTCTGCTTTCGGTGCGTTAGGTATGCACACTGCCCGCCGACAATTGTCTGATGTTTGGTGAACGTAGCACGGCGACAGGCCGTGCGTATGCCTAATCCACTTACAGCCGCTTGCTCCGACCTCCAGCATCACAGATGCTGATAACAGGATTAGACATGCGCATCACATTTCACTGTGCGACGTTCACCAACATGGCAGCCAAGGATCCGGGGTCCGCCGTCAGAAAAAAGGATATCGGAATTTCTGCTGGAACCCCTGGTGCGCAGAAAACCGGGGCCAATGTACCCTGTCCAATCCCCCACCGTGGGTACGTACCATTCAACCAGAGGCCAAAATCATCATCATCATCATCATCAACCGGGGCCAGGCCAGATACGGGCCAGGCGCGAACTTAACGAACTGAAAGTAGAACGTCACGCGAAGCCTGTTTCGCGACACAAAAACTGATCCTTTTTAATTGGTTTTGGGGGAAAGGAAATGGAGCAGTATCTGTCTCATACATCGTTGGACACCTGAACCGCGCCGTAAGGGAACGAATAAAGGAGGGAGTGAAAGAAGAAAGGAAGAAAGAGTTGCCGTAGTGGAGGGCTCCGGAATAATTTTGACCACCTGGGGATCTTTAACATGCACTGACATCGCACAGCACACGGGCGCCTTAGCGTTTTTCCTCCATAAAAACTAGTCTCCAGATTTTCTTTTTTGTAATTGTCGAGTTTAACGTCTCGAACCGACACATGGGGTATGAGGAACACCGTAGTGAAGGGCTGCAGAATAATTTAGCACAAATGGGGATCTTTAACATGCGCCACTTGTCGCTGCAGAACACGGGTATTTTTGTATTACGCCTCCATCGAAATATGGCCGCCGCGGCAGGAATTAAACTGGGGACCTTGGCATCAGCAGACGACCGCCAAAGGCACTGCGGCGTCTCCGATATGGGGTTCATCGTGTAAACATACCTTAACATAACGTAAGAGGAACAAAATTGGAGCCTTCCTCAATAGCCATGGATATCCGCATACCTAGTGTACAAAATTAAGCGAAAAATGGTTGCATTTGCGCCTTCCCCGTGCTGTGCATCAAAACAGGTGTTTAAAAACTCTTCCTGTGAATTAAACATCAGGCCCCAGCAGCAAAACATACAATTCCTTACCAGCATTTGTAACGGTGGCAAGCTGAGTACGATTTGGTACGGGCCTCCTTACGCTCGAAATTGTTCATTAACTGGATTAAATATGCTGAGGATTTTTTTGTGAGAACATGACTGTGACCCCTATCTCGCGAAATTCAGTACATACAATTTTAACAGCTATTCAGAGTATGTTGCACAGCTTGCGCGTTGCTTCCCGCGTTAAGGCTTCCAAGATGCCCGCAGCATCGAGCAGGCGTTTCCATTACGCTCGTCCAACCAGGATCAGTTGTAACGGTACTCACGCATTGTAAAAACGAAGTGAGTACACAAAAAGAGACGCGACTACAGTGAGGAGAGCAATGGATGTCTTCCCTTCTGCCGTAACATGGGCTTACGTTTTGCGCTGGTATATTTACAAATGCGACATCTACCCCAAACCCGATCTGCGCTGAATAATAATAATAAATGGTTTTTTGGGGGAAAGAAATGGCGCAGTATGTCTCATATATCGTTGAACACCTGATCCGCGCCGTAAGGGAAGGAATAAAGGAGGGAGTGAAAGAAGAAATGAATAGGTGCCGTAGTGGAGGGCTCCGGAATAATTTCGACCACCTGGGGTTCTTTAACGTGCACTGACATCGCAGAGCACATGGGCGCCTTAGCGTTTTTCCTCCATGAAAACGCAGCCGCCGCAGTCGTGTTCGAACCCGGGAACTCCGGATCAGTAGTCGAGCGCCCTAACCACGGATCCACCGCGGCGGGCGTCTGCACTGAAGGAGTAGGTGATTTGTGGTCAACCGTCTTTGGTTGTCGTTGGTCTCGCAAGGTTAATGACTCACTCCCATTAAGAGGGATCAGCTCAGAATCCGGCGAAGGCCAAAAAGTGCGTAAAAAGTGTACTATATATTATTTAAAGGAAATTTGAGTTTTTAGAGATGAACACATCGCGGAACGTCGCAAACCTTGTCTTCCTCATCTTTGGGTGAATCATGAGCCTGCCGTTAAAAAATATAAACACTCATCGAACTGTTCGTTTATGCGGTTGAATGTAAGTAAATAAATGTTATTTGACTCATTCATTCGTTGTGCTTACCCAAATAAAGCTTTAGAATTTCCATACGCTCGTAGAGCCTTGCGCGTGTCAGTGAATGGAACGAGGAAAACGCTACGAACGAGGATGATGAGCGCAGTGTAGGTCGTAATTTCTAATCTGTAGCATATTTCCTTGCCATGAGATGCCTAGCATTTCCTGTGTACTGAGAAAGAATTTGATATATATATATATATATATATATATATATATATATATATATATATATATAGATATATATTAGCAGGGAAGGCAAATGAAGTGATAGGCTCGTTTGACAAACATATTAAAGAAGCCAACAAGCTCTCGCACAGTTTCCGCCCTCGTCGTTAGATGACGTTCTACGTCCCACTTGCGGTATTACAGGACGTGCTACGTCCACTGCTATGAACGAGGATGGCGCCGGTGAACACTCTCAAGGTTCTCTTACACGCAAAACATAAATACCCACGAAAGCAGCAGATTGGACAGCCGTCGCCGTAGCTCAGTTGGTAATAGCACCGGACGCGATATTCGGAGGTCGTGGGTTCGGATCCCACCGGCGGCGTGGTTGTTTTTTCTGCTGCTTTATAAGTAATTTCCTTTAAAAACTCATCGATTGGCACTAGATATAAAAAAACAAAGACAAAAAAATAGAAAAATTTTCCTATGCATCTTCGTTTCGGTGACTGTTGGCTTCTTTAATATGTTTGTCAAACGAGCCTATCACTTCATATGCTTTCTCTGCTAATAGCTTAACGGGGGTCGCAGTTCTGGCAGTCTTGATGCCATAGGTAGCATAAGAGGGCTCTCGCACAGTTTCCGCCCTCGTCGTTAGATGGCGTTCTACGTCACACGTGCGGTATTAGAGGACGTGCTACGTCCACCGCTATGAACGAGGATGGCGCTGGTGAACACTCTCAAGGTTCGCTTACACGCAAAACATAAATACCCACGAAAGCAGCAGATTGGACAGCCGTCGCCGTACTCAGTTGGTAAGAGCACTGGACGCGATATTCGGAGGTCGTGGGTTCGGATCCCACCGGCGGCATGGTTGTTTTTTCTGCTGCTTTATAAGTAATTTTCTTCAAGCGATTTATTTATCTAAGTAATATTATCCCACTGATAAACATAACACATTTAAAAAAAATATTAACGTTCCACTATGCACCTTGGTTTCGGTGACTGTTGGCTCCCTTCATATATTTGTCAAACGGGCCCCTCATTTCCTTTAACTTGTCTGCGAATAGCTTAACGAGGGTCTCGGTTCTGGCAGTCTTGATGCTATAGGTAGCATAAGAGGGCTCTCGCACAGTTTCCGCCCTCGCCGTTAGATGACGTTCTACGTCACGCTCGCGATATTACAGGACGTGCTACGTCCGCCGCTATGGTCTAGGGTGGCGCTGGTGAACACTCTCAAGGCTCGCTTACACCCAGTAAACATAAATACCCACGAGAGCAGCAGATTGGACAGCCGTCGCCGTAGCTCAGTTGCTAAGAGCACCGGACGCGATATTCGGAGGTCGTCGGTTCGGATCCCACCGGCGGCATGGTTGTTTTTTCTGCTACTTTATAAGTAATTTTCTTCAAGCGATTTATTTATCTAAGTATTATTATCCCACTAATAAACATAACACATTTAAAAAAAATTAACGTTCCCCTATGCACCATGGTTTCGGTGACTGTTGGCTCCCTTCATATATTTGTCAAACGGGCCCCTCATTTCCTTTAACTTGTCTGCGAATAGCTTAACGAGGGTCTCGGTTCTGGCAGTCTTGATGCCATAGGTAGCATAAGAGGGCTCTCGCACAGTTTCCGCCCTCGCCGTTAGATGACGTTCTACGTCACGCTCGCGGTATTACAGGACGTGCTACGTCCGCCGCTATGGTCGAGGGTGGCACTGGTGAAAACTCTCAAGGCTCGCTTACACCCAGTAAACATAAATACCCACGAGAGCAGCAGATTGGACAGCCGTCGCCGTAGCTCAGTTGGTAAGAGCACCGGACGCGATATTCGGAGGTCGTGGGTTCGGATCCCACCGGCGGCATGGTTGTTTTTTCTGCTGCTTTATAAGCAATTTTCTTCAAGCGATTTATTTATCTAAGTATTATTATCCCACTGATAAACATAACACATTTAATAAAAAAATTAACGTTCCCCTATGCACCTTGGTTTCGGTGACTGTTGGCTCCCTTCATATATTTGTCAAATGGCCCCCTCATTTCCTTTAACTTGTCTGCGAATAGCTTAACGAGGGTCTCGGTTCTGGCAGTCTTGATGCCATAGGTAGCATAAGAGGGCTCTCGCACAGTTTCCGCCCTCGCCGTTAGATGACGTTCTACGTCACGCTCGCGATATTACAGGACGTGCTACGTCCACCGCTATGGTCGAGGGTGGCGCTGGTGAACACTCTCAAGGCTCGCTTACACCCAGTAAACATAAATACCCACGAGAGCAGCAGATTGGACAGCCGTCGCCGTAGCTCAGTTGGTAAGAGCACCGGACGCGATATTCGGAGGTCGTCGGTTCGGATCCCACCGGCGGCATGGTTGTTTTTTCTGTTGCTTTCTAAGTAATTTTCTTCAAGCGATTTATTTATCTAAGTATGATTATCCCACTAATAAACATAACACATTTAAAAAAAAATTAACGTTCCCCTATGCACCTTGGTTTCCGTGACTGTTGGCTCCCTTCATATATTTGTCAAACGGGCCCCTCATTTCCTTTACCTTTTCTGCGAATAGCTTAACGAGGGTCTCGGTTCTGGCAGTCTTGATGCCATAGGTAGCATAAGAGGGCTCTCGCACAGTTTCCGCCCTCGCCGTTAGATGACGTTCTACGTCACGCTCGCGGTATTACCGGACGTGCTACGTCCGCCGCTATGGTCGAGGGTGGCGCTGGTGAACACTCTCAAGGCTCGCTTACACCCAGTAAACATAAATACCCACGAGAGCAGCAGATTGGACAGCCGTCGCCGTAGCTCAGTTGGTAAGAGCACCGGACGCGATATTCGGAGGTCGTGGGTTCGTATCCCACCGGCGGCATGGTTGTTTTTTCTGCTGCTTTATAAGTAATTTTCTTCAAGCGGTTTATTTATCTAAGTATTATTATCCCACTGATAAACATAACACATTTAAAAAAAAATTAACGTTCCCCTATGCACCTTGGTTTCGGTGACTGTTGGCTCCCTTCATATATTTGTCAAACGGGCCCCTCATTTCCTTTATCTTATATATATATATATATTTTCTTTAAAACTATTTGATTGGTACTAGATATTAAAAAAATAAAAAAATAGAAAAATTCTCGTATGCACCTTTGTTTCGGTGACTGTTGGCTTCTTTAATATATATATATATATATATATATATATATATATATATATATATATATATATATATATATATATAGCAAGCGGCTTTTTTAGGGGGAGGGGCAGAAATTCTGTAACATATACTATTGTTTCTTGTATACAGTCTGCGAGTTATACATGCTAAAAAATTTATATTTTGCGCTTTACGGACCATCTGTATATATGCACTGCACAGCATTTTTTTCTTTTTCAGCATCGCTGAATGTGGCACAAAGTTCGCGAAGCTTACTCTATTGCCACGTTTTGTGATACTTGAACTGCGCCAAATATAATTTTATGTGCTGTTCGCACGCCTGATTCTGACAGTGTATGTAACGAGTGCGGAAAGTCTAGTATTTTTTTTCTTATCAGCCGTCTCCAGACTCATACATTCCAGAACCCAGTTATGTGTAGTCATTATTATCCGTCACAATATTCAAATCTGTACAAGCTCAACGCGGATCTCAACCATATATATTAGAAATGCCCTTTTTCCCCCCTGGAGGGAAAAAAATTCTCTCGCTTGACCAATGGGAGGCTCTCCTATTCAGCACCGATCTGATGATTCAGACAAAGGTCGTACAACTGGCCGAAGACGCCGCCACAAGCCAGGGCATTCTGGCTGTCGTTTAGGCGAAGGGCGTAAAGCCTCTCAAACTGTTGGAAATAAAAGTTTTACAATCCATATGCAGCCAAAATTGTGCATTGCGGACTACACACTGCGTGCGGACTGTATACCGGATATTACGGTAAGGCGATAAAAATGCAACGAGTTCCAATCCAGTAGTGCACGAGTTGTCGCCGAATTTCGCGTTACACTGCCGCGACTTGGATGCTATTTGACCACGAAAATCCTCGCAGTCGCCGACGGCAACAGATGGCACAGATCCTTGACAGTAACCTCGACTCGCAGACAATCAGTCGTAATTATACCAGCGGTAGCCCCATCGAGAAGGCTTCCCAAATATTCCGCCATGGGGTACCAGCTGAGAACCACTTACCATGACATGGGCTCTACACACCGGAAATCAAATCACGAACGCCACAGCTCGCGGTCATAAAACCAAGCGATAGTCGACGAAGTGGGAACTTATCTTGTAATGCAAACGTACTACGGAGACATACTTGAGCCCCTCAGGGACATCAGGAAGCGCTTTCCTACCTGTCATGCAAAACTTGGAAGGATCACTTAAGCTCCGCCCTAAGGGTATAACGCGGTAGCGCAATCGGTTAATTACCATATATGCAAACGGTCGTTCTCTACTTTGCATCCAAAAATACCTGGGCATTCAATACCTGGGCAATCAAGAGCTTGCGATTTTTCACTCACAACACCGAAAACACGAACATCGGCACTGGATTTTCGGGTGAACGGGGCCTTTACCGCTATCGCGTAAAGAGCTGGTGATGCTGACGCTAAACTGCTATAGAGACAAAGAGCTGTTTACCCCAGGCCCTCGCCGGTAATATCGCTCCCGGCTCCAACCATAGGGCTTTCAGATCACGAAAGCTCGCGTGGCTTCCAAAGCACCTACCCTCCGTTTCTGTGGACACCACGGTAAGGGATTCTGAATCAATAGCGCAACACGGGCAATGTTTGTTGAGTATTAAGGGTTGAGGGCTCCTCACAGTGGCGACTCGCCAAAGCCTTTGGCGACGAACCTTTCTGCGCTGCGTCCCGGGTTAGGGCTATGCCGCTCACAGAAGGACGATATATGCGCCTTGTGGTTCGATCGCTAGAGGTTCAGCAGCCCCGAGGAGCTCGCCTATCGCTGAACAATGAATTGGTCAAGCAGCCTCAAATGCTACTTGATGTCCTGTCGGCGTCTTCTCAACTTGTTTTCCTTCCCTCAAGTAGAAGACCCTCTCAAGGAAAGTGATTCGATCGTCCTAGTATTGACGAAGATCCCGTCACTGAAATGTTTGTTAAAAATCGTAAAAATGAGACAAAAGATGATGGCTAGATAATACGCCAAAAAAACTCAGTCAAGTAACACTGAGAATAATAAGCAAAATGTATTCTCCGTAGCGATGTTCTAAAAACCGGCTCGTCTCGTATCAGTTTCGACAGCACAGAGAATTTGCCACATCATCAGACAGGAAGTATCCGATACCAATAATAGCTCATCAAAACTTATTTTCCTTAAGATCACCTTGCGTTCGCTCTAAAAGTGGTTCGATGAGAAGATTTTGACAGATTTTAGAGTTTCGTCAAAATGCCGAAAACGCCGGTCACACGGCTATTTACAGATGTGCGCACATTGCCATACAGTAAAGTTTAGCTGCTTTGCGTGACCATCCTTGTGACGCAGTCCGGGCCTACGACATACTGAAGTGCACAAGCACCTGGCTCAAAAAGAAGGATCCATGACAAACACTTTATTGTAAAGCGAAAGAAAAAAAGCACTGCACACAAAAAACTAGGCCTCTGCCTGGGTCTCCTAGAATTCCCCTTCATCCTCAGCTGTGGCCTCCTGGTACTGTTGGTATTCTGACACCAGTTCGTTCAAGCTGGACTCTGCCTCGGTGAACTCCAACTCGTCCATGCCCTCTCCGGTGTACCAGTGCAGAAAGGCCTTGCGGCGGAACATAGCTGCAAAAAAAATAATATATCAAACAGGCGGGGTCACACTCCTGGAACTGCCCCCGAAAATGCGCTGTTCCAGAAAATCGACAGTAATGGGCACCTACAATGAAAGTATGTGCTTTTAAGAAACACTTTCAAATCAAACACGATGGTCACCTGTAAACTGCTCGGAGATACGCTTGAAAAGCTCTTGAATGGCTGTGCTGTTCCCAATGAAAGTAGCAGACATCTTCAGACCTCGAGGCGGTATGTCACAGACAGCTGTCTTTACGTTGTTCGGGATCCATTCAACGAAGTAACTCGAGTCCTTGCTCTGGATGTTGAGCATCTGGTCATCGACTTCCCGCATGCTCATTCGGCCTCTGAAGACTGCAGCAACTGTCAGGTAACGACCGTGGCGGGGGTCGCAAGCAGCCATCATGTTTTTGGCATCAAACATCTGTTGCGTCAGCTCCGGCACAGTCAGAGCCCGGTACTGCTGGCAGTCGCGGGACGTGAGTGGAGCAAAGCCAGTCATGAAGAAGTGGAGGCGAGGGAAGGGCACCATATTAACGGCCAGCTTGCGAAGATCAGCATTCAGCTGCCCAGGAAATCTGTGAGGAATGAGACGGTGCTTGATTAGAAGCCCGCTTAATTCCCAAGGGGAGAGAGAATTTACAGATGTATGTTGGGCGCTCTTGTTTGGGAGCAGTCAGAACAAGATTGTGGTAAGATTATGGAGCAGCTACAATGGTCAGTGGAGGCATCTTGTAGAATGTCGCGATTGTTGCCGCTGTTCATTCAAAGCTTTTGAATATCGGGTCATCAAATTTGAAATTCAGTTCTCTTCACGCCAGTGCAGACAACGAAGCGCAATGAAAGAACGCACTCGTGGAAATTTCAGAAGTGACATAGTTTACACTTTGCCAGTCTGTTCTAGAGAACATTGAAACTGCATGCCTGTTATTTGCCTCAGCCAAATTACAACGGCGGAGAAACAAACCAGCTCTAGTAAGATAACAAGATTTCTTCTGTTGCTGTTTCGATTCATTGGCAAAATCACAAAAATAAAAATGGATTCTTCACATGGTCACTGCTTCGTATCCAGCTTCAAAGTTAATACAAATTACTACATTAGGAGAACATCGACAAGTATTAACTTCAACGGTCTGCCGGTTGTCGTGGCACTTTAAAATTATGTGATCGTTCTCCAGGCCCTAAAATACCATCCCCCAACAATGGCAACCAGTATTCCATACTGACTGCTCAGCAATGTAATGTGGTACTCTGCTCCCAACTTCCTCAGAGAAAGTGCCACTATTTATCGAAAAACTTCCATACCAAAACGTGGGAATTTGTATTCCCTTTTCCCGAAGAGAAAACGGGGATAACTGATTTCGCTGTACGTGAGGCTTTATATGTAGGTCCTGTACTCTAGGATTAAGGAGCTGAACGAGATAAATGTGCGCTTTATAAAGGAGAAACAGTTCAAAAAGCATTCTCCACTGACACACACCTAAATTATTTCCAAGAGATTTGAGATGTTTCCTTTTTGAACACAGTAGTTTTTCATCATTTACAGCGCCAGGCCTTAATTTACCTTTTCGCCTCATGAGTTTCTGAGGTACAGTAGTTAAACACGGCCATTTTATGCCCAATGTGCGCAATCGCATGCCGTAGATTAGGCGCCGCTCCATTATTCCCGACGACAGCCGCCTTCTCGTTATTGCTGCCGTTGCCAAATTCACTTTCCTTGAAGTGCTTTTCAAAGCTTCCTTGAGCAGCTGCTTGCCTGGCTATAGCAGGTGCGGTGTTTGTTAGTTTTTATGCGGACGGTGTGGGCGCTTTTATTTGCTTTCTTGCTCGTCATTGTATTTTCTGAAAATATTGCCACCACATGCACTTTATACATGAAGATTAGCTGTAGTGTATTACTCTTAATATTTTGTAAAAGTCCTTGGCGACCGCAGTCTTTGCAGTGCTTGTTCCATAATGAACCGATCACTGTTGTCGGAACTAGCAATTTGGCGGATGGTGTCGATCTCTTTGGGCTCTTTATGAACATGCATGAGGCGTTTAAGTGACCCCTTGAACGAAGCTGCGAAATACTTACCTCAGGCATGTGGTCACACCCGACATCGTTGCAGAAACCAAGTGGTTAAGGTCTCCGTAGGTGGGAGTCGTGAGCTTAAGCGTCCGGAAGCAGATGTCGTAGAGTGCTTCGTTGTCGATGCAGTAGGTCTCGTCGGTGTTCTCCACAAGCTGATGCACTGACAAAGTAGCATTGTAGGGCTCGACGACAGTGTCCGAAACCTAGAGGTATCCGCAGGAAGAGAATGAGAACTTTGTGCATAACGACTAATCAAAATTCAAGGAAGACGCCTTATAAAGCAAGGCCAAAATGTCATGTTTGATTTGTTTCAAAGATGCTGAAATTGGGTGCTGCAGATAATGTCACACACCTTTGGAGAGGGCACTACACTGTAGGTGTTCATGATGCGATCGGGGTACTCTTCACGGATCTTCGAGATGAGCAGTGTGCCCATGCCAGATCCAGTACCACCGCCCAGGGAGTGGGTCAGCTGGAATCCCTGCAGGCAGTCACAGGATTCCGCTTCCTTGCGCACAACGTCGAGCACCGAGTCCACCAGTTCAGCACCCTCGGTGTAGTGGCCCTTGGCCCAATTGTTGCCAGCGCCACTCTGACCTGAAGGGCGGGTTGTGAAAGGCGTATACTTGCACAAACTGTATCCTGAAGAAAATCAGTACTGGAATATGCAATAAAGGAAAGCCACTCAGAGACAGAGATCTACACCGAGGCACTCCTTGTAAAAATAGAGGGTGATGGCTGCGTTGCGAGTAGACGCACGATCTGGACAACATTATCATTCGTCATCATTTGCAAAACGCGGCACCTACAAAGCCATAACCTTCATCGCCTTCTCGGTGTGGCGGAGATCTCGGAAGGTTATTTTGAAATAAGAGATGCTTTTCGGGATTTGATGAAAGAAATTAATGTTGTCGCACGAAGGGGTAGCATATCTGTAGGGGACCATGAGATTCCGATTCACATCTGTCTAGGGTCAGATTTGAAATTTTTGCTTGTTGTTCAGGGTCTGCAGTCTGCTGCATCACACTATCCTTGTCCATTTTGTCGAGCAAACCCACAGACAAGGTGCTCAGTTCTGACAACAGGAGCTTTAATGAGCCTCCTTTGATCCGCACTCTTGAGAACATGAGAGCTGATTGCTGCGCAGAAGCGAACGGGATGAATAACGTGCCATTGTTCAACTTCGACTTTGATTTAATAATTCGATGTATTGCACATGAAGTTAAGAATAGTTAACCGCCTTGTAGATGGATTGCTTTCAGAAGCAGAAGACAGAGATTACTGTGAAAAAGTCCGCAACGCACGTTGTATGACCATACACGTTCAGGACATGGGATTCAGGACTGTGGGATTAAATTTCACGTCCGGGAAACCAATGAAGGAAACAGGGGAAAAACATTCACGTCGGTATCGGGGGGCGATTGTGAGCGTCTGCTGAAGGCTTTGCCTGAAAAACTGGCCGGGAAATTGCACCCTCAAACAGAGGAAAAAAACTTTGCTCCTTTGGAAGCCTATGCGGAAAATTTTGTACCACCTGGAAAATGATGTTGAAGGTCGCAGCATAGAAAGAGAAACCTCAGAATTCTTTCACACGTTCTTAGAATTAGGAGCCCAAGGTTGCAAAGGCTATGGTGGCGATAGAGTTACGCCGTACATTCATATTCTCGCGCACCACGCTTCCGCAAAGCACGAAAGGTTCAAGGGCCTTGGTTGAATTTCAAGCCAAGGGTTAGAAAAAAAAACGACGTGCTGAAGCATCTACACCATATGAAGTCTAACATGTGGAATGCAGCCGCTGACGCTCTCAAGCTGGCGAAAAGTCTTGGAGTGAGAATATCAGACTAAGCCGTGCATATAAAAAGCGGGACAAAGAGTATTGGTTTGATGGACTTATTCAAGAGACACGGGCGAAGAGGCTACTCTGTGCAGATGAAAAAGTGAGTGAAAGAAACTGTCTGCAAAATGTGGACGACATGGATGCAGGAGAATTGCGCACGGAGCTTCGGGCTATGGCAATGTCGACGAAAGTCAAATCAATAGAAAAACTTCGCAACCTTGTAAGGAAAGAAAGAGAAAAGCAATGATTGTAGACATAGGAGGAGATAACATTTATGTGGTGAGATGTGCCTTTTAGTTTTGCGTGTTTCCTCCTATACTTATAGTGCTGTGTTGTACCTCTAGTTTAGAAAGTGCATCACTGCTTGAAGATGAAGAGTACTGTTCCTGATGCCTTATGTAACCTGCTTCTAAAGGAGTGTTCGGTGTGTACTAAAATAGTGTATTTGTATTATGTGACTGTTTACCTGCTATATAAGCCCTGAGCAATGTTTTGGTGTAATATAAATGTGATATGTGTGTTTTGTAAGTATTGGCGTTGTCACTTTTAAAATGATCTTTTGGCTTGTCTTTTGCGTAAGAAAATTCTTTTATGTAAACAAACCATGGATAACCGATTTATAGCGCAATCAGTACAGCTAGAAAAAGTACTTGGGGGGGGGGGGTGCTTTGAAAATGAACATGCACACACGCCTTTAAGTTCTGCGGGGCAGCAGGAAAACATTTTGCAGCGAATTTAAGAAAACTGATTGGTCGTATCGGGCGTAGATCATATAATACTGGCATCAAGTGCACAATGCGCACAAACAGGCTCGAGAAAAGTGACGACAGCAGTACTACGCACATTCTATGCCATCGTTTATGTTCATTTGTATGTCCTTCTTTGTTGACTCATTTTGTTTGGCAACCGATTAAAAGTTTGCCTTGTTCTTTATTCTTTTCGCAAAGTATTGCTTCTTTTGTATGTCATGTTGCTGTGAAGTGTGTTTAGTTATATTCATATTCGTTACGTTTGGAGTGCAACGTTCTGGTTGTACATGTAACATGAACACAAGGTAATGACGCTATGTGATTATGACTGTACACATTTTGTTTCCAAATGTTGTATAAAAAGTGTATAATAAAATATTTTATGTCGGCACTATAGCCCTTGTCCTTGCCTTTTTGCGGGAAAATTATAACCCCTTTTGCAGCAGCTATCAGATAGTGTGACAAGTGCAAGTTTATTGACAGCGACGCCTTTAAAATATACCTACTACATTTGCTCGATTTCCTCCCCAAAGGTGCAAAGGAGAAAAGAAATATAACCTCCAGTCCCTCGAATATTACTGTAAACGTAACAGATCACTTCCAATGAGTGTTATCGTTACGAACGCTTCCCCTTCATTCATGGTAATTTGCTGACATTGTGCTTTCCGCTACGTGCTATAACGACATTCCCGCCTGCTATAACACATCCCCGCCTGCTATAATGACATCCCCGCCTATTTGATATTCTCATTAACTTTGTAACATAGAATGCAATTCGTGACTTTTTTTATTGGTATACATTCCTTTTTAGCGTCTGGTTATTTTTGTTGCGCTCTACTTCTCTATTACAATTGTATTTGGTTTGATTTACCAAAGGTTGCTGCTTCAAAAGTAAGCCATAGTATTGTTCAGTGCAGTACAATTAGTTTTTCACCTGACCACAGAAATCAACGCTGCTGCAGGCAGAGTAACTTGGGAACTGGGAAAAGATACAATGAAATAATACAAATTAGTTCTATTACAGGCTATAAGGGACAGCGCACTGGAGCGCTTCGAACTAATTCGACCCCCCGGGGGTAAACAGCCGGAGCGTTGTTGCATTTCGCGTACGCTGAAATGTGGGCATAGCGGCTGGGTCCTGAGCCGGCCTTACATCACCCGGCACCCTGTGCAAGACTTTGCCACCCCCCACCCGCCCCTCTCTCTCTCTTTGAATGTATTTGTGGGGGTGTTTCTCTTGATTTTTTATTGGCCGTTCTAACGGGGGGCACTTCTAGTTTTCATTCTTTTAACAGTCTTCATGTAGTATTTGTACTGGCGTGGGCAGGACACTTAGTTGTTTTTTATTTTTCTTCCCCCTCTAATTTATACCCCTTGACATCGTTTCATCTTGCTATTGGCGGTCAATTTTTTACACGTTTTCATAGCATTTTAAAGAAGACGAATCTTAAAAGCATGCTGCTTGCGATAACGCAACTCATCTATTATACTGGTGAAAAAGAAAAATTTATTGCTTAAAATGATTACAGCCCAGCCTCAAAGGACAGATGCAAACGTTCTTCAAAGGAGACTGTCAAGACAGTCGCTTCAGACGATTGATATGACATCGCGACTAACCCTGTTAATCCGTGGTTAACCCTCTTGCACCTGGCGGCCCCTTGCGATGTCACTCTGAGAGGTGCGGGAGAATTAAATGCGATATCATGACAATCGGCCGACGAAGCAGCGTAGCGGCTGGCAGCGTCGCGAATTGCGACAGCTACCATATTTGCCATTTATATATACCGTTATGAAATGCTTCCTTGATGACGTCCATGTAAAAGCGCTTTTTCGTAGCCCAGAAGTGGACACAAATAAATTCACCAATTTGTTTGCAAAAATGGAAAAAATTTGGCGGTATCTTGCGGTGTCTTTAAAAGCGAAGTTTCGTACCTCAAAAGCGAAGCCTCACTTTTTCAGTTGTGTTACACAGGATGGATCCCGGCAATACATCATGCATGCATATTACAGAAGTCAGAATGAAAGAACAGCAAAAAAAGTCGACAATAGCTGCAGCAATAAAAGTATGAATAGTGATCATGCGTGAAATTTTTCATTCATACATTCATACTAATATATTTTCTATAGAAACGAGCACATTTATTAAAATTAGTTGACCAAAACAAAAGGTTCTGAACCCAGGTTAGAACTCTAAGTGCAAACTCGAGTCACCATATTCGGACAACGCTAGAGTCACTAATTTGAAAGCATTACACTGAACGTGACAGTAACAACCTGAACGTCTATCTAGACGCTATTTGCTTCTAGACTCCAAATTCTGTGTTCTGCCCAACAACAGCTGAACAGCTTCAGAATGTTTCTGAGTAAAGCTTTATCAAATTTTTTTAAATAAGTATTAAAAGAATAAACTTCAACATTTATATCCGCGAATACTTTTTGATGTCGGCCGTTTGAATGCCGCTACGCTCTTTAAAAGTAACAAGAATAGCTAAAATTCAGGCGAGCTAGCTCTCATACCCTAATATATCCTGATCACACGCCCCAATAAACTTTTTAGATAATAGCAAAGGGCTGACAATTTGCAAAGTTGCTCCACGACAAGCATATATGAACAGCCGCGAATATTTTATGTAGCTGCGTTAATGCATGGTCATCGTAACAACCTTCTTTATTTAAAGCTCCGGTCGAGACACTGGGTTCGAGCTCTGACATGTGTTCTTGTCTGCAACGCAAAAGTCACCCGATAAAAAGGTAAGCGCCGAAATGGACGCAACTTCAGCAGTCCGAACCAGTTCTGCAGTGTAGCTCGCTACCGGGCGCCATCTTTCATATTTTAGGCAATATCAGGTTCCAATTAAAAGGCCTCAGGAAGCTTCTTGATCAAAGCTATGCCAGATCGTTGCACACCATTTTAAACACCATATATTTGGGTACCTAAAACCGGCAAGCATTTTCGATATCTATTCGTGTTAAGGTGCTATACAGTTTCAAAGTCTGGAAAAATGCCAAAACATTGGCCCCCTCCCGTAGGCAGCATCGTATAATATTCAAACGCGCTGGGAAGCTCGTGTATTAATAGCACAGGACAGAAACTTCGGCACATTCCTCAGCTAAATGTATATTACACAAATCCCCGAAGCATTTTTGTAGGTGATTTTGTTCACGTTTTACGATTTTTTTTGTACCCCTTCCCATTCAGTTACGCTCCCTGTCGACGCCACTGCCGGTAGATGGCACAAGTAGTAGATGTCCCAGAAAGCTGGGCATGAAAGAAAGCCATGCCCTGGGCGGAAAAAACAATACATATGCTGCGTGGTGGAGGTAGCGAGAAGAGAGATAAACAACGCTCAACACAGTTGAAGTTAACAGCTTGCGGAAGTTCCCAATAAAGCGACGAGTGAAAGAAGTTGAAAATATATGTTCAACAAGTCATGGCTCGCATTGTACTCAGCTACAGAACACAATCTCTCCAGCGAGTCCCTATGTAAAACGGGTGACAAATGACATGAACACAGGGTAGGGAGAACCGCCAGCTGTGCTCATATCCTGTGTTATATCTGTCTGTAATATTTTGTTTTATGCCGGATTGTCCCCGCAGACGGCCGCCTCCCTTCCTTGTGTAATGCGCCACCTATGCGTTTTGCCCAGTGATGTGGTGTTGTGTCAAAGGCGGATGGAATTTTTTGTAGCGAGAGCTACGCTAGGCTATAGCCAGCGGCCCATTTCGGGTAAGCGTGTCTAGTCACTACTGCGCATGAGCCACTAGTTGCACCGAGCCATAGGTGTTCCGCCGCTGCGTCGCGCCACACCTTTCCTTAAATTCGATTTTCAAGTTTTTTTTTCTTGTTTCCATCCCGCCTTTATCCATTCGATCTAGTGTCCACCGAGACATATGAGATAGTTGCTGCTCCATTTACTTTCCTCAAAACCAAAACAAAATGAGCCGCCGGCGCTCATTTGGTGCATTGGTGTTGACAACGTAGAGGCCGTTCATTTTTACGAAAGGAAAGGCGCACAACTGACTCCCTGGGTCAGTGGACACCTCACTTTCGCTTTC
The DNA here is from genome assembly GCF_052857255.1 of Amblyomma americanum. Classification (NCBI taxonomy): domain Eukaryota; kingdom Metazoa; phylum Arthropoda; class Arachnida; order Ixodida; family Ixodidae; genus Amblyomma; species Amblyomma americanum. The sequence goes on along the minus strand of NC_135497.1, from coordinate 173,012,162 downwards.
TTGTAACGTGGCGTTGGCATGCGACTGCAAAAAATGAATGTAGATTAGCTCAGTTAATCTAGGGTATACAAAGCGAAAGATGTCGGCGTTCACTGTGTTCTTTGCGTTGACAATGTTCTAGACGACGATGAAGTTGTACAAAGGAAGGGCGCATAACTGGCTGCCTGGATATGCGGACGCCTCATTCGTGATTTGATGCACGTGGCAGTGGTGGGAGAGAGAAGTGGCCTGAATGCAATAGCGCTGACAGCGTTGTGGCTGACATGCGGCACTGCAGCAATAGCTAGGCTGCTGCGTTCGTTTGCTGATCAAGATCTCGCGATCAACCGTTAACTGCGTGCGACCTCCCAGGGTGGCAGGGAGGGCGCGCTGCCTATCCAGTGTGGGGAACGCCATCAAAGCAGTCTTTTGCAGTTGGAAACCAGCGCCACGTGCATGAAAGCGAGATTTAGGTCTCCACTGACCCACGGAGCCGGTTGTGCGCCGCGGTGGCTCAGTGGTTAGCGCGCGCGGCTACTGATCCGGAGTTCCCGGGTTCGAACCCGACCGTGGCGGCTGCGTTTTTGTGGTGGAAAAACGCTAAGGCGCCCGCGTCTTGTGCCATGTCAGTGCACGTGAAAGATCCCCAAGTGGTCGAAATTATTCCGCAGCCCTCCACTACGGCACCTCTTTCTTCTTTCACTCCCTCGTTTATCCCTTCCCTTACGACTCGGTTCAGGTGTCCAACGATATACAGGACAGATACTGCGCAATTTCCTTTCCCCAAAAACCAATTATTACATTTATTATTACGCCTTTCCTTTCGTGAAAATGAACGGCCCTTTCAAAGTTGTCAACGCCAATGAACTATGAACAGTCTCGGCTGACTAGTTTTGTTTGGTTTTGCAGGAAAGGAAATGACACAGTAACCGTCTCACATATCTCGATGGACACCCGAACCGCGCCGTAAAGGAAGCGATAAAGGAGGGAGGGGAAGAAAAAAAGAGAAAACTGAAAATTGAAAGTTGGATTTTGAGGAAAGGCGTGGCGCTGCGCAGCGGCGGACACCTGTGGCTCGATGCTACTAGTGGCGCATGCTCAGTAGTGACTAGGGAGCGAGAAAGAGAGAAATACGCGCGGTGAGCCGCGCGTTGTGACGTTACGTGCTTCCTCGGAGCACCGCCACGGCGAAATCGCAAGTTTGCGGCCAGTAAAGCCTTCACTTTAAAACCCCATTTGATTGCCTTCCGCACTTTGGATATGCAACGCGTTCACCCTGCCTCTGTGGCAGGTTGCAGTTGATGATCGCGAGAGGTTGATCACCCAATGAACGCTGCGGCCTATTACTGCAGTTCCGCGTGTCTACCACGAAGTTATCAGTGCTAATGTATGCAGAGACCCGCCGCGATGACTCAGTGGTTAGGGCGCTCAGCTACTGCTCCGGAGTTCCCGGGTTCGAACCCGAACGTGGCGGCTGCGTTTTTACTGAGGCAAAACGCTAAGGCGCCCGTAGGCTGTGCGATTTCAGTGCACGTTAAAGATCCCCAGGTGGTCGAAATTATTCCGGAGCCCTCCACTACGGCACCTCTTTCTTCCTTTCTTCTTCACTCCCACCCTTATCCCTTCCCTTACAGCGCGGTTCAGGTGTCCAAAGATATATGAGACAGATACTGCGCCATTTCCTTTCCCCCAAAACCAATTATTATTAATGTATGCAGCCCACATGTCTTCACCATCGTCACGTACCTCGAAGGGCGAGTGAAGCGTCCACTGACCCGGTAAGCGAGTTTACGCACTTCCTTAAGCGTCTAGAACGGTGTCCACGTCAATGAACACATTGAACGCCGACAGCTTTTGCCTTGTATATCCTCGATTCCAATTCATTTTATTTTCGAAATGGCCCATGTGTTCCCTCTCTCGTAATATGCTCTTTTCACGGCGCACTACATTCTTGATGAACCACCAAGCTTGCGTCTCAATCTTGGCGGCCTAGGTTTCTCAAGGAACTGATGAGAATGTCCATAGATCAAACTCGAATTTCTTGATTGCGTGGCTGTATTAAACTGAATGCCACTCGGACTGGATCATACTGAGCGAGGATTCGCTGTGCGTACAGAGATGTGGGTACAAATTTAGCCAGTTGTGCGCATTAAAGATTAGTCTATACTGTGCGCTCTTGTGGGTGTGTTTATGTAGTAGGTTTTAAGCCGAGAAGCCCCTTACCGAACACAAAGTTATCCGGCCGGAAGAGTGGTCCAAATCGTCCCGAGCGGACGGCGTCCATGGTTCCCGGCTCCAAGTCAACCAGGATGGCCCGAGGCACGTATTTACCTCCTCAAACAAAAAACAAATATCACTTAGCGGCAACAAAGATACCGTGCAGTTAATACAAGTACCTGCGTCACAACAAAGCCAGTTAAAAAAATGAGAATGGGCGCGCCAACTGTAGGTGTCATAGCAAATAAAAGCGGCACTACTTGGTCCTTGCGCCACCTCCCGGCCTTTAAACAGCAGATCCAGTTATATTTAATAATAAAATATTTAAATATCTTTCAGAGAAAAACAGAAGGTGAAATGTTTATAGATAAATTGAGATGGATCAAAATTGTGTCACTACATTAACGTCCTGTTGCGACTCCTGTTTCGATTCTGTTTCGTATTACTAAACTTACGGTGTCCTATATGGGATTAACATTCCGAATACTGTACATGGGCTGTCATCAACGCAGTAGTGCCGGCCTCTGGATAAATTTGCACCACCTCGGGTTACTTTACGCGCAATAAGATCGCAGAACACACGGCTCTTTATGATCTCGCCTCCATAGAAATGCGTCCGCCGAATCATGGATGTCATGATCGAGCCCCTTCCAAATGAAAGCACAGCGGCGGTATTAGCAAACATAGAGTTAAAAACTCCTTACAAACTCACTGCAGCAAGAGGAAACGTAGTAGAGGGGAGAGGTACTATGTCCTCGTCAACCCTGACGAGGGAATTCAGAAACCGGGTTCGAACCCGACCGCGGCGGCTGCGTTTTTATGGAGGAAAAACGCTAAGGCGCCCGTGTGCTGTGCGATGTCAGTGGACGTTAAAGATCCCCAGGTGGTCGAAATTATTCCGGAGCCCTCCACTACGGCACCTCTCTCTTCCTTTCTTCTTTCACTCCCACCTTTATTCCTTCCCTTGCGGCGCGGTTCAAGTGTCCGCCGATTAATGAGACAGATACTGCGCCATTTCCTTCCCCCAAAACCAATTATTATTATTAAAAACTCATTCGCGTTGTGAACATTCATTGCCTATGAGAAAAAAAGCCTTTGGTCAAGAACCTTCAAGCTAATCCCTGCGGGACTTGTGGCAACGCAACCTGAAAAGCTGCAATGGCCTAACATAACATGCCGCAAGCAGAAGAGGTCACTAGACGTTGCACTTTGACCTAACTAAATTTGCGCGATTGGTTGTAGAATTTGAAGCTTGAAGAGCAATGGCCTGCCGTTGAAGAAGCTCCATTGACAGGCCAGATATCAGCTTAACAGCACAAACAGCTCTATTAAGGCAGGACCGAGAAAAAGGGACAACCATACACACAGCGTTCGGTTTTGTCTTTCTCTTGCTGTTTCTGTTGAAGTCATGTGGCAAACGGCCCGGCAAATTTCCGTAATGCTTAGCAGTGCGAAAAAGCCGCAAGGCAATATCAACTCGACGGGGAAGCTTCAAAGTGAAATTATCAACTGAAATACAGCCAGACGCGTACCGGAGGCCTCATTGTAGTAGACATTGATGCGCTCCAACTGGAGGTCCGAATCGCCGTGGTACGCCCCGCTTGGATCGATGCCATGCTCATCGGAAATCACCTCCCAAAACTGCAGACGGGAAAAGATTTCAGTAATCAGAGCGGCGTCACATCGCGCAGTGGCGGCAGGTAAAGCATATTTAGAGGCTGTAATTCACAGCGCAAGCAACATAACTGCTACAGTTCCCCTTGTCAACTGGTTTTTGTAGTCAACTCGTCAACTGCCATCGATTCTCACCCGCCATGTGTCTTGCTGATGGCGGAAACCCGGCAGGGCCTAAGATCACTTGAGGCCTATGAATTGCATCATACGCGAAAACTAGGTCCTGCGAAAAAATATTCCCGCAAAGAATCCTCGCCGATCGCTTTGCGGCAGTCATTTGCCATAAAACTGTTCCATGTCACCTCTCCGCCAAGACCGATTGTCTATAATTTTTTTCAACCGGGAATAAAATCTGAGCTATATGCCATAAAACAACAACAATATCTCAACGCTCTCAAATCGCGAGCAGTAAATAAAAGGTCAGAGCGAAAGGAGTGGTCAAGAACAAGAGATTCGATGAGCATTAGCTAGGGCTCAACATTGTCCAACGCAAAGAGGCCACAAATTAGAACGAAAGCAGTACGTCTTGTAAAAGCCGCGACTGCTTCACAGGCAATTGCTTTCGCCCGTATCCTGAAACGAGATTCTAGTACGTGGCGTTTAGGACGCAACGTAATCACCAACGTAAAACGCGCCGGGACCGGCACTGGGACCGAATGGAAACCGCGATCCCCTGAGCCGTGAAATAACCCACGAGGTAGTAGAGGTGGCTTACCTTCGCCCCAATCTGGTTGCCACACTGTCCTGTCTGGATGTGGACTATCTCGCGCATGTTCGATGCCACTCCGAGACTCAGCTGTCAAGATGCCGACTGCCTGCCCGGGTCAAGGGTCCACGTATTTGTAGCCTTGCGCCGCATCAACGCTCACTTCTTCCTCAACTTTGTTCCTATGTGTACGTGTGTCGACTCAATAGCGCAAAAAGTAGTGCCGCAGCCTGTTCCTGCCATAGTAAATGCGCTTCAGAGCTTATATATAAGGCCTTCATTTCACGTACAGGATGCCGTGTAAAGGATTTGCGCCGTACAACGCGAACTATTTTTCGTTTCGCAAAGCTTCCGGCACAACGGAGTTCTCTCAACTGGCTGCAGGGGCAAACTCGGCCTCTTCTACTTTCTTTTCTCGGTGCTTGAAATTGGTTTCGCTCGAAAGAACTAACGTGCATTCTGCAGCATAATTTTTTCACTTTTCTAACCTTTCGATTTGTGCGCGTGCGGTCGGTTCTAAAGTTTGAATGTTACCGACCGATTGGAAAACTTTATTTCATCATCATCTGCAGCAGCAGCAGCCTGACTGTAGCCCCAAGAGGTTAGAGACCTGAGTCCAGGGCCTCATTATCTGTTCCAATCGGGGTTGCCTGTTCGATCAGTCTGCGTTGGCCATCCTGGTTTGTGCTCTCGAAACAGTGGCTTCCCATTGGGAAGAAGAAGTTGGGTGTGGGTATGGGAGGTTGGATTGGGGGTTTGGGTGGGTCATTATCATCATCGTCGTCATCAGCCCGACTACGCTCACTTCAGGGCAAAGGCTTCTCCCATGGCTCTCCAGTTATTCCTGTCCTTTGCCAGCTGCGCCCACCTTATGCCTGCAAACCTCTTAATCTCATCCGGCCGCCTAACCTTCTGCCAAACGTTGTCAGGTTCAGATTGGGTGGCTATGTGCCAATATATTCCTGGTGAACAGCAAGCTATTAACACAGACAATTTGCGCAGAAATTGTTCATCCTTGCAGTGATTTTACTAGGTATAATGATCGATACTTTTGATGGATCATGGAATTCTTTAGTAAATGTGGATTCACAAAACGGGCCTCTTGCCGTTCCTTGGTCCGGGCGGTGTTCTGCTTTCGGTGCGTTAGGTATGCACACTGCCCGCGGAATATTGTCTGATGTTTGGTGAACGTAGCACGGCGACAGGCCGTGCGTATGCCTAATCCACTTACAGCCGCTTGCTCCGACCTCCAGCATCACAGGTGCTGATAACAGGATTAGACATGCGCATCACATTTCACTGTGCGACGTTCACCAACATGGCAGCCAAGGATCCGGGGTCCGCCGTCAGAAAAAAGGATATCGGAATTTCTGCTGGAACCCCTGGTGCGCAGATAACCGGGGCCAATGTACCCTGTCCAATCCCCCACCGTGGGTACGTACCATTCAACCAGAGGCCAAAATCATCATCATCATCATCATCAACCGGGGCCAGGCCAGATACGGGCCAGGCGCGAACTTAACGAACTGAAAGTAGAACGTCACGCGAAGCCTGTTTCGCGACACAAAAACTGATCTTTTTTAATTGGTTTTGGGGGAAAGGAAATGGCGCAGTATCTGTCTCATGCATCTTTGGACACCTGAACCGCGCCGTAAGGGAACGGATAAAGGAGGGAGTGAAAGAAGAAAGGAAGAAATAGTTGCCGTAGTGGAGGGCTCCGGAATAATTTCGACCACCTGGGGATCTTTAACGTGCACTGACATCGCACAGCACACGGGCGCCTTAGCGTTTTTCCTCCATAAAAACTAGTCTCCAGATTTTCTTTTTTGTAATTGTCGAGTTTAACGTCTCGAACCGACACATGGGGTATGAGGAACACCGTAGTGAAGGGCTGCAGAATAATTTAGCACAAATGGGGATCTTTAACATGCGCCACTTGTCGCTGCAGAACACGGGTATTTTTGTATTACGCCTCCATCGAAATATGGCCGCCGCGGCAGGAATTGAACTGGGGACCTTGGCATCAGCAGACGACCGCCAAAGGCACTGCGGCGTCTCCGATATGGGGTTCATCGTGTAAACAGACCTTAACATAACGTAAGAGGAACAAAATTGGAGCCTTCCTCAATAGCCATGGATATCCGCATACCTAGTGTACAAAATTAAGCGAAAAATGGTTGCATTTGCGCCTTCCCCGTGCTGTGCATCAAAACAGGTGTTTAAAATAACTTCCTGTGAATTAAACATCAGGCCCCAGCAGCAAAACAGGCAATTCCTTACCAGCATTTGTAACGGTGGCAAGCTGAGTACGATTTGGTACGGGCCTCCTTACGCTCGAAATTGTTCATTAACTGGATTAAATATGATGAGGATTTTTTTGTGAGAACATGACTGTGACCCCTATCTCGCGAAATTCAGTACATACAATTTTAACAGCTATTCAGAGTATGTTGCACAGCTTGCGCGTTGCTTCCCGCGTTAAGGCTTCCAAGATGCCCGCAGCATCGAGCAGGCGTTTCCATTACGCTCGTCCAACCAGGATCAGTTGTAACGGTACTCACGCTTTGTAAAAACGAAGTGAGTACACAAAAAGAGACGCGACTATAGTGAGGAGAGCAATGGATTTTTCGTAATGTCTTCCCTTCTGCCGTAACATGGGCTTACGTTTTGCGCTGGTATATTTACAAATGCGACATCTACCCCAAACCCGATCTGCGCTGAATAATAATAATAATTGGTTTTTGGGGGAAAGGAAATGGCGCAGTATGTCTCATATATCGTTGAACACCTGATCCGCGCCGTAAGGGAAGGAATAAAGGAGGGAGTGAAAGAAGAAATGAATAGGTGCCGTAGTGGAGGGCTCCGGAATAATTTCGACCACCTGGGCTTCTTTAACGTGCACTGACATCGCAGAGCACATGGGCGCCTTAGCGTTTTTCCTCCATGAAAACGCAGCCGCCGCAGTCGGGTTCGAACCCGGGAACTCCGGATCAGTAGTCGAGCGCCCTAACCACGGAGCCACCGCGGCGGGCGTCTGCACTGAAGGAGTAGGTGATTTGTGGTCAACCGTCTTTGGTTGTCGTTGGTCTCGCAAGGTTAATGACTCACTCCCATTAAGAGGGATCAGCTCAGAATCCGGCGAAGGCCAAGAATTGCGTAAAAAGTGTACCTTATATCATTTAAAGGAAATTTGAGTTTTTAGAGATGAACACATCGCGGAACGTCGCAAACCTGTTCTTCCTCATCTTTGGGTGAATCATGAGCCTGCCGTTAAAAAATATACACTCATCGAACTGTTCGTTTATGCGGTTGAATGTAAGTAAATAAATGTTATTTGACTCATTCATTCGTTGTGCTTACCCAAATAAAGCTTTAGAATTTCCATACGCTCAGAGAGCCTTGCGCGTGTCAGTGAATGGAACGAGGAAAACGCTACGAACGAGGATGATGAGCGCAGTGTAGGTCGTAATTTCTAATCTGTAGCATATTTCCTTGCCATGAGATGCCTAGCATTTCCTGTGTACTGAGAAAGAATTTGATATATATATATATATATATATATATATATAGATATATATTAGCAGGGAAGGCAAATGAAGTGATAGGCTCGTTTGACAAACATATTAAAGAAGCCAACAAGCTCTCGCACAGTTTCCGCCCTCGTCGTTAGATGACGTTCTACGTCCCACTTGCGGTATTACAGGACGTGCTACGTCCACCGCTATGAACGAGGATGGCGCCGGTGAACACTCTCAAGGTTCTCTTACACGCAAAACATAAATACCCACGAAAGCAGCAGATTGGACAGCCGTCGCCGTAGCTCAGTTGGTAAGAGCACCGGACGCGATATTCGGAGGTCGTGGGTTCGGATCCCACCGGCGGCGTGGTTGTTTTTTCTGCTGCTTTATAAGTAATTTCCTTTAAAAACTCATCGATTGGCACTAGATATAAAAAAACAAAGACAAAAAAATAGAAAAATTTTCCTATGCACCTTCGTTTCGGTGACTGTTGGCTTCTTTAATATGTTTGTCAAACGAGCCTATCACTTCATATGCTTTCTCTGCTAATAGCTTAACGGGGGTCGCAGTTCTGGCAGTCTTGATGCCATAGGTAGCATAAGAGGGCTCTCGCACAGTTTCCGCCCTCGTCGTTAGATGGCGTTCTACGTCACACGTGCGGTATTAGAGGACGTGCTACGTCCACCGCTATGAACGAGGATGGCGCTGGTGAACACTCTCAAGGTTCGCTTACACGCAAAACATAAATACCCACGAAAGCAGCAGATTGGACAGCCGTCGCCGTACTCAGTTGGTAAGAGCACCGGACGCGATATTCGGAGGTCGTGGGTTCGGATCCCACCGGCGGCATGGTTGTTTTTTCTGCTGCTTTATAAGTAATTTTCTTCAAGCGATTTATTTATCTAAGTAATATTATCCCACTGATAAACATAACACATTTAAAAAAAATATTAACGTTCCCCTATGCACCTTGGTTTCGGTGACTGTTGGCTCCCTTCATATATTTGTCAAACGGGCCCCTCATTTCCTTTAACTTGTCTGCGAATAGCTTAACGAGGGTCTCGGTTCTGGCAGTCTTGATGCTATAGGTAGCATAAGAGGGCTCTCGCACAGTTTCCGCCCTCGCCGTTAGATGACGTTCTACGTCACGCTCGCGATATTACAGGACGTGCTACGTCCGCCGCTATGGTCTAGGGTGGCGCTGGTGAACACTCTCAAGGCTCGCTTACACCCAGTAAACATAAATACCCACGAGAGCAGCAGATTGGACAGCCGTCGCCGTAGCTCAGTTGCTAAGAGCACCGGACGCGATATTCGGAGGTCGTCGGTTCGGATCCCACCGGCGGCATGGTTGTTTTTTCTGCTACTTTATAAGTAATTTTCTTCAAGCGATTTATTTATCTAAGTATTATTATCCCACTAATAAACATAACACATTTAAAAAAAATTAACGTTCCCCTATGCACCTTGGTTTCGGTGACTGTTGGCTCCCTTCATATATTTGTCAAACGGGCCCCTCATTTCCTTTAACTTGTCTGCGAATAGCTTAACGAGGGTCTCGGTTCTGGCAGTCTTGATGCCATAGGTAGCATAAGAGGGCTCTCGCACAGTTTCCGCCCTCGCCGTTAGATGACGTTCTACGTCACGCTCGCGGTATTACAGGACGTGCTACGTCCGCCGCTATGGTCGAGGGTGGCACTGGTGAAAACTCTCAAGGCTCGCTTACACCCAGTAAACATAAATACCCACGAGAGCAGCAGATTGGACAGCCGTCGCCGTAGCTCAGTTGGTAAGAGCACCGGACGCGATATTCGGAGGTCGTGGGTTCGGATCCCACCGGCGGCATGGTTGTTTTTTCTGCTGCTTTATAAGCAATTTTCTTCAAGCGATTTATTTATCTAAGTATTATTATCCCACTGATAAACATAACACATTTATTAAAAAAATTAACGTTCCCCTATGCACCTTGGTTTCGGTGACTGTTGGCTCCCTTCATATATTTGTCAAATGGGCCCCTCATTTCCTTTAACTTGTCTGCGAATAGCTTAACGAGGGTCTCGGTTCTGGCAGTCTTGATGCCATAGGTAGCATAAGAGGGCTCTCGCACAGTTTCCGCCCTCGCCGTTAGATGACGTTCTACGTCACGCTCGCGATATTACAGGACGTGCTACGTCCGCCGCTATGGTCGAGGGTGGCGCTGGTGAACACTCTCAAGGCTCGCTTACACCCAGTAAACATAAATACCCACGAGAGCAGCAGATTGGACAGCCGTCGCCGTAGCTCAGTTGGTAAGAGCACCGGACGCGATATTCGGAGGTCGTCGGTTCGGATCCCACCGGCGGCATGGTTGTTTTTTCTGTTGCTTTATAAGTAATTTTCTTCAAGCGATTTATTTATCTAAGTATGATTATCCCACTAATAAACATAACACATTTAAAAAAAAATTAACGTTCCCCTATGCACCTTGGTTTCGGTGACTGTTGGCTCCCTTCATATATTTGTCAAACGGGCCCCTCATTTCCTTTACCTTTTCTGCGAATAGCTTAACGAGGGTCTCGGTTCTGGCAGTCTTGATGCCATAGGTAGCATAAGAGGGCTCTCGCACAGTTTCCGCCCTCGCCGTTAGATGACGTTCTACGTCACGCTCGCGGTATTACCGGACGTGCTACGTCCGCCGCTATGGTCGAGGGTGGCGCTGGTGAACACTCTCAAGGCTCGCTTACACCCAGTAAACATAAATACCCACGAGAGCAGCAGATTGGACAGCCGTCGCCGTAGCTCAGTTGGTAAGAGCACCGGACGCGATATTCGGAGGTCGTGGGTTCGTATCCCACCGGCGGCATGGTTGTTTTTTCTGCTGCTTTATAAGTAATTTTCTTCAAGCGATTTATTTATCTAAGTATTATTATCCCACTGATAAACATAACACATTTAAAAAAAAATTTACGTTCCCCTATGCACCTTGGTTTCGGTGACTGTTGGCTCCCTTCATATATTTGTCAAACGGGCCCCTCATTTCCTTTATCTTATATATATATATATATATATATATATATATATATATATATATATATATTTTCTTTAAAACTAATTGATTGGTACTAGATATTAAAAAAATAAAAAAATAGAAAAATTCCCGTATGCACCTTTGTTTCGGTGACTGTTGGCTTCTTTAATATATATATATATATATATATATATATATATATATATATATATATATATATATATATATATATATATATATATACATATATATAGCAAGCGGCTTTTTTAGGGGGAGGGGCAGAAATTCTGTAACATATACTATTGTTTCTTGTATACAGTCTGCGAGTTATACATGCTAAAAAATTTATATTTTGCGCTTTACGGACCATCTGTATATATGCACTGCACAGCATTTTTTTCTTTTTCAGCATCGCTGAATGTGGCACAAAGTTCGCGAAGCTTACTCTATTGCCACGTTTTGTGATACTTGAACTGCGCCAAATATTATTTTATGTGCTGTTCGCACGCCTGCTTCTGATAGTGTATGTAACGAGTGCGGAAAGTCTAGTATTTTTTTTCTTATCAGCCGTCTCCAGACTCATACATTCCAGAACACAGTTATGTGTAGTCATTATTATCCGTCACAATATTCAAATGTGTGCAAGCTCAACGCGGATCTGAACCATATATATTGGAAATGCCCTTTTTCCCCTGGAGGGAAAAAAATTCTCTCTCTTGACCAATGGGAGGCTCTCCTATTCAGCACCGATCTGATGATTCAGACAAAGGTCGTACAACTGGCCTAAGACGCCGCCACAAGCCAGGACATTCTGGCTGTCGTTTAGGCGAGGGGCCTAAAGCCTCTCAAACTGTTGGAAATAAAAGTTTTACAATCCATATGCAGCCAAAATTGTGCGTTGCGGACTATACACCGCGTGCGGACTGTATGCCGGATATTACGGTAAGGCGATAAAAATGCAACGAGTTCCACTCCTGTAGTGCACGAGTTGTCGCCGAATTTCGCGTTACACTGCCGCGACCTGGATGCTATTTGACCACGAAAATCCTCGCAGTCGCCGACGGCAACAGATGCACAGATCCTTGACAGTAACCTCGACTCGCAGACAGTCAGTCGTAATTACACCAGCGGTAGCCCCACCCAGAAGGCTTCCCAGATATTCCGCCATGGGGGTACCAGCTGAGAACCACTTACCATGAGATTGGCTCTACACACCGGGAATCAAATCATGAACGCCACAGCTCGCGGTCATAAAACCAAGCGGTAGTCGACGAAGTGGGAACCTATCCTGTAATGCTAACGTACTACGGCGACATACTTGAGCCCCTCAGGGACATCAGGAAGCGCTTTCCTACCTGCCATGCAAAACTTGGAAGGATCACTTAAGCTCCACCCTAAGGCTATAACGTGGTAGCGCAATCGGTTAATTACCATATATGCATACGGTCGTTCTCTACTTTGCATCCAAAAATACCTGGGCATTCAATACCTGGACAATCAAGAGCTTGCGATTTTTCACTCACAACACCGAAAACACGAACATCGGCACTAGATTTTCGGGTGAACGGGGCCTTTACCGCTATCGCGTTAAGAGCAGGTGATGCTGACGCTAAACTGCTATAGAGATAAAGAGCTGTTTACCCCAGGCCCTCGCCGGAAATATCGCTCCCGCCTCCAACCATAGGGCTTTCAGATCACGAAAGCTCGCGTGGCTTCCAAAGCACCTACCCTCCGTTTCTGTGGACACCACGCTAAGGGATTCTGAATCAACTGTTTACATCGGGCGACAAACAAAGTTAGAACAGTTAAAACTATGGGTGTGAATTTAAGGGGAGAGATAAATATTTTTCTTCATTTTCAGAGCAATGTCTGTTTCATAACTTTTCACCAGGGTCATAGACGGGACACAAAAAAGACAGAATGATTTGCGGTGTCTATCGCTCACCCATATTTCCCCATTCGCGAATCGCCAACTAGCTAGCGCAACATGCTGCTTAAGTGAATTACAACGGTCATTTGTTGAAAAGATAAAGGGGGGGGGGGGGTTGGGGAGACTTGAAGCTCCCGGTGTAATATCAGCTTTCCAGTGCAACACCAGTTAACCTTAGCACCCACGCTCGCGTGTCAACTTGGTATGGCGTTCGCCTGCCTTCAAAAGTCACCAGATCCAATTAGACATCTGTAGGTAAGTGCAAACCAGACCAACGCGCTACTTTTCTCAGCGCAGTAAATCTGCCGTCTGCAATAGAACACCATTGTCTGCAGTGCTGAGCGATTACTCCGTTTAAGGTAAACGCACAGAACTTTCGCTTCCGCATTTTCGGTTGTGCGTCTGCATTTTTACCCTTATATGTGGTTGTTTTCTCGGAAGACACGCTCCATCTTTTATGATCTTTTCTTTCGTTGTTCCAGAGCAGGAGGGGCAGCGCCTAAATCAAATGCTTCAGATCAAAAAGACTGAAAAAATGACCGCAGCTGAAACCGAGAAGGCAGAGTGCGTTGGATTACTTAGCCTGCGTGATGACACCGGGGAACGTACCGCTGACCCGTCGCTGGACCGTGCTTGGACGCGTTTACAAACGTATACGGTTACTGACAAAAAGCTGTGTAGCCATGTAACGGCTCTAATAAGACGACGACAGATTTGAATGTGAAGGCGCTATACGCAAGTGGAGAAAGCTTCACAAGTTCGTAGAGTCTCTTGGCCGGCGTTTGGAGCGTCTAAAGTAGTGGAGCAATGCCTCAAAGTGTACAACTGCACTGCTTAGGTTCAGCAGTAGTTGAACCGCAGCTAATTGTTTTTGTCCAACTGAGGCTTAGCTAGATCACGTGGACAGGCACCAGCCGCTGCGCGGTTGTAAAACGGCGATGGCTCGGCGGCGCGGTGAAGTCACGTGATGAGTTGCTATGGCAGCGACGCTACGTCACGTGACTTCACGTGTGTGACGTCACGTTTATCGGAGCCGAGTTTGCACGCTCCTGCTAGGCCAGTGAAGCTTTCGCTTTAAAACGGGGGAAGAAAACGTTACCGACCGGAATCGTGATCCGGTCATGAATGTCTTCACGGCTAACGTATTTCCCTGAGCGGTTTTGAGCATCTCCCCTCGGAGCATAGAGTTTCTTACTATTAGGCAGTTTTAGCAGAGCGTATGCGCCAAACGGTCAGACGGGAGAGCGCGAGCGGACCGGCCCTTCCGTTCCGTTCGCGCGGAGTCCCAGCGGAGCGCGGAACGGCGAGACGAGCGCGGCTCACGCTAGGCCTTCTGGTCCCACTCTCACGGGCGCAGAGTAAACATGGCAGCCGCCTGTTCTGCAGCTGACAGCGAATGTGCCTCGGCCTCCGCGGAACGCATTGGCGTATCCAACCGCAAACCTAGGAAAAGGTTTCGCGTAGATGAAGACATATGCCTTTTACGCGAGGTAGTCCAACACTACCTAGGCTTTTTAAGGCCTCTCCACGTTTGCGTGACGTCACCGCACTGCGACGGCCCAGTAGGTTCGGCTCCCGCGCTCGCACGCATTTCGCGCATTTCAAAGTGCTGATTATGTCTCTCGAAAAGAAAATTACTTTTTTTAAATCGTGTTTTGCTTGCCCACACCCTAACCGAATGTTTTTTTGTTCTTGTTTCTTTGAAAGTATTAGCAGTTACATTTTAGCAGACTTTTACTGACTTTATATCAAAGCGCGCATGTGTGAAGATACGTTCGTAATATTTTTTTTATTCAAAATGAACAACGCAGAGGACTTTCACAAGTCGTATTTTATTTTCAGATGAGAAACACTATCAGTAGGAGTAGGAGGTAAGGAAACTGTTACAGCACTGAATCATAAAATGCAGTAAGTGAAGCCAACAACAGAAAAGCTGTAAACAGAAAGCAAAAAAAAGAAAATATGCAGAATATATAATAATACAACGCAAAAACTGGTAGGCATCACCCTCCAGACCAACCCAGCGCATCCCACACGAATGGGAAACTCTGTGACTCGGGACACGTGTCCTAATCTCACACTTTCCAAACACATCCAACACGTGGAATGGAAAAACACGGAAGAGTCACTAGGCAGTGACCACTGCATCATTAACACACTTATTCACACGCGGCCCCTCCAAAAGCCCCTCAAACAAGCTCGACTCCCAGACTGGAAGGCTTTCAGAAAGTCCCTGCCCTCAGCCAACCTGATTAAAGATGGATACGATCAGTGGGCCCAAACACTTATGACAACACCCAAGCAACACGAAACACAGATACAGACCACGTAAGACTGCCCGGCAGTGGACAACCATCTATTACATATCTGGGAAGCCCGCCGCAGCCTAACCAAACGTTGGAAAAAGCAGAAACATAACAGAATACTCAAGAAGCGCATCCTAGATCTCACAAAGCAGCTCAGTATGCCTCGCAGCTTGCTGACGCCAACTGGATAGATCGCTGAAATACGGCTGCCAGACAGATGTCCGGCAAGAACACTTGGAGGCTTTTCCTCAGCATTATAGACCCTGCGCAGACCCGGGGCGAAACACAGCGCCAATTACAACGAGCACTCCAAAATTTCAAGGGCAGCAAAACAACCCTTGCAGAGACACTCAGGGACAAGTATCTCTGCTGCAAACAGGACCCTCGCGGCCAGGAGTATCTTTACGCAGGCAAAGATAATCCTGAGTTGGACCAACCGTTCCAATTATTTGACCTCAAGGCAGCCCTGACCAAAATGAGGACAGGCACTGCGCCTGGATGGGACAAGGTCACAGCAGTTAAACTGCTGGCCAATCTCTCTGACCATGCGTGTGAGGCCCTTCTGAAATACATCAACACTTTATGGACGTGCGAGAACCCGCTCCCCCTTGATTGGAAAACAGCCATAGTAACCTTCATCGCCAAGGCGGGAAAGGAAATCAACACAGACAACTTGAGGCCTATCTCGCTCACCTCGTGTGTGGGTAAGCTGATGGAAACCATGGTGCGGGATAGGCTCTCCGAATACTTGGAGCAACGAAACACATTGCCAGACACCATGTTCGGCTTTCGCCCACATAAGTCGGCACAGGACGTACTCCTCCAGCTCAACAGAGACATAATACAACCAGTCGAACACCCACACAATGACAAGGTCGTCCTGGCCTTGGACTTGAAAGGAGCCTTCGACAACATCAAACACAGCGTCATACTGAGACACCTCAATGAAACCAACTGTGGCCGCAACACTTTCAACTATATCAAAGACTTTCTGACCGATCGAGCCGCACTAATCTGAATCCAAGAGGAAGAATTTGGTCCGTATCAAATAGGTACGCGGGGAACACCACAAGGCGCGGTGCTATCCCCTTACTCTTTAATTTGGCGATGCTGCATCTCCCAGACAAGTTGAATGGTATCGAAGGCATACGGCATGCGCTGTATGCCGATGATATCACAATATGGGCCACAGAGGGAAACTTAGGGCGCGTGGAGGAATGCCTGCAAACAGCCACTCACGTAGTGGATCGCTACGCAGGGCACTGTGGTCTCCAATGCGCACCCAACAAGTCTGAATTTGTGCACCTTAGGGCATCCCCTAAGGACACTACCCAAATACATCTCTCCTTAACAAGTGGCCCCATACACGAGGCCAAAGAGATTCGAATACCCGGGCTCTTCATCCATAACCAAAGAAGAGTAGACACAACATTGCACAAACTCCGCAAAGTTGTAGACCAAGTAGGCCGTATGGTCCGTCGCGTCTCCAACAAGAAATGGGGTTTGCGAAGCAGGGATGCCGTGCGGCTGGCCCATGCTTTCGTAATCAGCCTAATCCTCTATTCGGTCCCTTATCTACACTTGCGGAAACACGACGAAGACAAAGTTGAGGTAATACTCCGCAAAATGATGAAGAGGGCACTTGACCTTCCTGTGTCCACCTCCAATGCGAGACTTCTTGCATTGGGAGTGGTGAACACTTTTCAGGAACTCAAGGAAACCCATCTCACAAATCAATACACGAGGCTAGCCCAAACGAAGTCGGGTCGGCGCTTGCTAGCCCGCCTTCACATCCAACATGATTTTCAAATTCAGGAGCGGGTCCGAGTGCCCGAACTCTGGAGACGCGCCGTCAGAGTTCAACCCCTCCCCGCTAAGATGGACAAGGAGGATCATAGCGGTCGTCGTCAGGCTAGGGCGGAAGCCTTAGCGCACCACTATGGCAACAAACATGGTGTCTTTTACGTAGATGTAGCTGGGCCTACCCACGGGGGGTGGTACACGGCCGCGGTCATACATCAAGAAATACAGGTGGATGGGCTTTCCTTTCGAGCCCCAGGCACAACACAAGCTGAAGAGGTTGCCATCGCCCTAGCTGCTTCTGATTCAAAATCCAAAACATAATAACAGACTCGCGTTCGGCATGTTGCAATTATGAGGCTGGCTGGATACCTCCACTAGCTGAACGAATACTAAGGAACTGCAGCCGGGATACCGATCCTACACCTCGCTGCCTGGTTTGGACTCCGGGCCATCAGGGCCTAGCAGGAAACGAAGTTGCAGACGCGGCGGCATGAGCCCTCATTCACCGGGCGTTCTCATTGGCTCCTGAGCACCTGGAACCTGAAGGTAGCTACTTACTCTCCTTCAAAGCTATCACATCCTATTATAAGGATAGGCATCGCCTCTACCCGGCCCCTGCAAAGGGACTAGGGAAAACAAACGAACGCGTTCTACTCCGATTATTCACCAGCACAATGCTGTGCCCGGCAGTACTAAAACACTTCGATCCCGCGTTCACAGGCAGGTGCAAACACTGTGGGGAGGTGGCTGACACCTACCAAATGGTTTGGCCTTGCCAGCGCAACTCAGCTCTCTCCCCCCACCCCAACCGTACCAGAGAGGAATGGGAGGCGGCCCTGTTTGGCTGTTCGGACCTTCAGTCCCACAAGGCTTTGGTCAAGAGGGCTAAGCTGGCGGCTTCGACCAATGGGGTCCCGGAATAAGGACTCCACCCATTTCGGGGCTCTTTAAAGAGCCTCACTTCTTTCATTAAATAAAGGCTTTTCACCACCACCACCTCTCATCAGTCAATAATCGTGGTGGGTCTAAAAGTTCTGCAACGGTATTGCCGTTCCGTACTTTCTTCTCTCACAGATCTTGAAATGCTTCTTCGTAAACATAATCCAGATATTGTGATTTTGCAAGAAACGTGGCTCTATCCAGTTAAATCATTTTCAATGAAAAAATTCCGTGTTTTCAGGCTAGATCGCATTAATGACAGGGGTGGTCGGTTAATAACTATCATCTCTACAAAAATATGTCACCGGGAATCAATCTCGCAGAAAGTTATGCTCCTAACGGTGAGTTGTTGGTGGTTGAATTCTCCCTTCAACAGTGCGCCAAAGTAACTATTGCTAACGTCTACTTTCCTGAAGGTGTTCAAAGGACAGACTGTTTGGATACCTTACTGAGCGGAGCAAACAACACATTCATCGCAGGGGATTTTAATTCGCACCACAGTGTCTGGGGTAGTAGCTCTGACTCCTGCGGCCAGCTTCTCTTGCCATGGATGTCTATAAATGCAGTGCGCTGCTGCAATTTCGGAGCAGTAACCTTTATGCGTGGAGTTTCTCGTTCAGTTATAGATTTAACATTAGCATCTCGTGGCGTTGAAGTATCTTCAGGGTCAACAGTAGACTCAGGTACATCTAGTGACCACTTTCCAATAACATTTACTATAACGTCCTCTCCTAACTAGAAAAGGTGGTGCAACCATGAAATTTGTAAATCACATTACGTATAAAAAATTGATATCTGCCTGGCTTCCCTTCATAGTTAGCTCAGGTCGAGCAGAAAGAGTTCAGCGGGCAATTTCCTTTCTGCAAGATGCTACTGAGAGCTCTATTCTCTGTGTGCGCTACTGTCCCTGCCAGACAGCAGTCTCCTTGGTGGACGGAGGAGTGTGAGAAAACTTATCGCCTTAGAAAAGCAGCATGGAAAAGACTTTCCTATTATCAGAGCACAGCTAATTGGATAAATTATAAGTTCTACTCTGCATCTTTCAAAAAACTGTTAAAAAAGCAAAGGAGGATTATAACAAAATTTAAACACGTATCCCTATAAACCTCAGAATAAGAAGGCTCTATATAGATTCATGGCACACAATAACAACTCTCCGGCCTCCAACCGCATAAAGTCAATGGTATTGTCTCCGCAGGAAGCTAAGCAACACCTTGAACGAATCGCTCAGGGGCTGTTTTTACGTTTCCAAGAGCAGAAAACGGAACCTTTGCACACTCTCCCGATTCTTCGCTGGGCGTTCGAAGCGAGCGGACGTGTTTTTTAGCTCTCTGCTCCTTCGGACGCTGGGCCTAAGGCTTCGCGGCGTTGCGGGGTCTCCCCATGGAGGCCACAGACACCGTGACCGAGCGAAGGCCTGTGTTCGGCGGTGACAATCAGCAACGCAGGGCAGGCCGCTCACGCTCACGATCACGGAGACGAACGCCGTCCAGAGGAAGGTCGTCCAGCACCATTCGGCGAATGCAGGCCGAGATCGCTGATCTGCGGGACACGGTGAGGTGCCTGACGGCGGCGCTCATCACCACCTCGGAGAACCTTGAGTCCGTTATCGGGACCTTGGACGTGTCGACGGCGGACCCACGCGTTCTAGCCTTGAGGGACGCCATGGCGCTCGCTCACCAGACGCAGAACTCCATGGCGGCTCCCTCCCCGCCATTTCTGGCCACCCCTGCGCTTCCTGCCGCCATTGCTGCTCCTGGGGAGCCGGCTGTGATGCCCTCTCCCCCTGATGCTGCTGCTGCGGGCTCACCGCGGACACCTGCAGCCGAGGAGAGCATGTGCACCCCAATGGAGGAGTCTGCTCTCCGGAAACGGCGACGCTCAACGGGATCCGAGGAGGAGAGGGACTCGGAAACCAAAAGGGACATCGCGGTGGCCAAGCGGGAAGCTCGAAGGCCCCCACCGTCACTGTTCCCTCTCCCTCCACACTCGAAGGAGCAGGGCCTTCCCAGCAGGAGCCCCATGGAGCCCACCTCCAGCCTGCTGCTGATGCTGATAATGTTGCTGGTGGGGCGACGGCGTCCGGAAGAAAAACGGGTGCGACCTCACCAAATCCCGCCGCACGAGACCAGGCTGCAGCTGGGGCTTCGTCTGCTGGCAGCGAGCGCGCCCAACTCCGCGGCGCGCCGCAGCAATGCCCCGCAGGCAGCGGCGACGCTGATGCTGGGGCCAGCCTGGTCCCGTGGCGCATTATCACTACCAAGGCGCAGCGGCGTCGGAGAGCTGCCGTGGAGCGAGCCGCGGCTGCCGTGGAGGTCCCGTCCAGCCTGGTGGGGACGGTGCTGTTTCAGCCGGCGAACCGGGGCACCGCCTTCACCAGGGAACAGGGCTGGGAGTTGGCCGAGGAGATCGCATCCCGCCCGGGCGTCCTCGCCGTCCGGGTAAACATGCGGCGGAATGTGGTGGCAGTGGACGCGGGGAGCAGCGATGCTCTCCAGGCCCTGCTAGCCACGGCCGTCATCCGCGGCGTGCCGGTCTGCGCCAAGGAGCCTCCTCCTCGGAATCAAAGCTCCGGCCTGGTCTTCGGTGTGGACGGGCGCAGGACGGCGGAGGAGCTGCTAGCGGCGGCGGAGTCAACGGTACCGATGGTGTCGGCGTCTCTGTCGGGCAGCACACTCGCTCTCCGTTTTGCGGCGCCGACACCCCCGGCGTTCATCACCATATTCAAGCGCTGGCTCGCGGTCCGCCCCTGCCGTCACCGGCCGCTCCAGTGTGCCAAGTGCGCCAGCCCGGGGCATGCCACTGAGGTGTGTCGTGCTCCTGCCCGATGCACGCGCTGCGGCGGGCCACACGAGCCTGGTACCTGCGCGAGCAAGCCCCGCTGCATTAACTGCAGGGGGCGGCACGCAGCCATTGACCCAGCGTGCCCGCACTGGCAGCGAGAGCGTCACGTGGCCACTTTAATGGCCACATCTATGGCCCCGATGTCCAGGCGGGTTGTCCGAGCCGTCGTCCAGGCTGAGACAGCGGCCCCAGCCCAGCAACATCAGCAGACGCCGCGCGCTCTTTCTTATGCGCAGGTCGTCAGGGGAACACCCCAGCAGCAGCAGCAGCAGACACAGAAGCAACGGCAGCGCTGGCAGCGGCAGCAGCGATCCGGTTGCCCGGCGTCCCGTACAGCGCGGCCCGAGCCTGCGGCCGCTTCTCACGGCCAGCCCCCTGACGCACGGGACGCGGAGATCGCGCGCCTAAAGCTGGCGTTGCGCGCCCTCAGCGCACTTTTCCCAGAGGGCACCGATGGACACCGGGCTTGCTTAGAAGCAGCGGGTGCTCCCGCACAGATAAGCCAGCATGATGGCTAGCCGCCGGGCTCCCTCCCGCATACCATCCATCCTGCAGTGGAACGTGCGCTCACTTGCGGCGCGGTACGCCGAAATGCGAGTTCGCATCGCACAGGATTCGCCGGAAGTTATCGCGATGCAGGAGACGTACGTACGTTCACATGACGGGGAGCCCCAGATGCGGCTACCTGGCTACATTGGCTACCACTCAGCCACCACGTGCGAGGAACCCACCTGTGCTGCAGTGCCCTGTTGTGTCACATCTCATCGCCCCGGGAAATCAAGGTGCGCGATATACGTGCGGCAGGACGTCCAGCACACCCTCGTCGGCTCGGCGGCGGCGACATCTGACGCCCAGGAGTGCGTGGTGGTGACAGCGCGCGTCGGTGGTGTTGACACGTCGGTGGCCAGTGTTTATGTGCGTCCAGCTGTCCCATGGAACGCGCTGTGTTTTCGTGCTGTGTCTTCGTGCTGTGCCCCGCGCCAAATCATCTGTGGTGATTTTAACGCCCACCATAGTGCGTGGGGCAGTGCACGCCACTCCGCGCGGGGAGACGAACTGCACGACGCAGCAACGCAGCTGGGACTCAACCCCTTGAACACCGGCGAGCCCACCTTTCGACGACGCGGAACAACTGGCTCCTGCATCGACGTTGCCTTCGCATCCAGAGGCATCGAGGCGACATGGCGCCGATCACCATCTCTCTGGGGCTCGGATCATTACTCCATCCTAATTGAACCCACTGCGATGGAGGCGCGCCCCAAACGTGCCTACTCCATTACCAACTGGAGTGCGTTCAGGCGGGCGGTCGACGAGGCGGCGGCCACTGGCGCAGATTTCTTTTCAAGTCTAGTCCGAAGCGCTCTCGCAGCCACCCAACAAGCAGAGGTAAGGGCAGGGCAGCCCACACCTGATATGAAGCTGCTCAATCTGCGCAAGAAGAGAGATCGCGCAGAGCGACGGGCGCGACGGACTGACAGAGCCGCCGACTGGACTGTCTACAACCGCTTGGACGCAGCAGCGCCGCCACGCCAACAAGCTATACCGCCGGCAGTGGGCTTCACTATGCCAAAGGATGGAGGAAGATTTCAGCTCGCGGAGACTGTTCGACACCCTGCGGCGCATCACCGAACCACAGGCAAACCGTCAATCGCTGGCCGCCCTCGCAATCTCCAGCGGGCTCAGCTTTGTAGAATTGGCAGAGCGGTTTGGCGATCGGTTCGCGCCGCCCAGCCCCGCAAACGCCGCTAACATAGCTGCTCCTGAGAGCCCCAGAAGCGACGCCAGTCCCCCCCAGGCTCGGACAGTCCCGAGGTGGACGTGTTGGAACTCCTCCCAATTGTTTCCTCGGTGCAGTCTGCTGCCCCGGGATCTGATGGGGTTACTTTGGGCATGTTAAAGATTTTAGCACAAGACTTTCCAACTCACCTTCTGGATATTGTAAATTCGTCATTGGAAAACTCCTGCATTCCTTACAGTTGGAAAATTGCGAAAATAATTTTACTTTTGAAAAATTCAGAGAATGGATTTCGTTTAGACAATATTCGGCCGATTGCTTTAACTACAAATTTAGTAAAGCTAATAGAAAGAGTAGTACACAGTCGCCTCACAGAGCATGTTCATTACGTTAACGGCCTCAGCTCCGCATAGATTGGCTTTCGTCGCGGTTGTTCCATATGGTCAGCGCATGTGGATCTCGAGAGCCGAATACGACTCTCAATGCGCAAGAGAGAAGTTGCGGCCTTGGTGAAACTTGATGTTGCTAAAGCCTATGACAGCGTTGAATACACGGTCCTTATTAACAATCTTGCTCAGCTACATCCACCGCACTACATCTCTGCTTGGATTTTTGAATTTTTAAAAGATAGATTTTTCTTCTGTAAAGACGGATCTTTCTGTTCTAATACCAATGTTCAATCAAGACGTGTGCCGCAAGGATCTGTTTTGGCTCCACTGCTTTTCAACATATTGGTTCGGGATATACCCATACATAATTGGTTTTTCGGGGAAAGGAAATGGCGCAGTATCTGTCTCATGTATCGTTGGACACCTGAACCGCGCCGTAAAGGAAGGGATAAAGGAGGGAGTGAAAGAAGAAAGGAAGAAAGAGGTGCCGTAGTTGAGGGTTCCAGAATGATTTCGACCACCTGGGGAGCTTTAACGTGCACTGACCTCACACAGCACACGGGCGCCTTAGCGTTTTTCCTCCATAAAAACGCAGCCGCTGAGGTCGTGTTCGAACCCGGGAACTCCGGATCAGTAGTCGAGCACCCTAACCACTGAGCCACCGCGGCGGGGAGGGATATACCTATTCATATTAATAATATTAATTGGTTTTGGGGGAGAGGAAATGGCGCAGTATCTGTCTCATATATCGTTGGACACCTGAACCGCGCCGTAAGGGAGGGATAAAGGAGGGAGTGAAAGAAGAAATTATGAGAGGGGTGCCGTAGTGGAGGGCTCCGGAATAATTTCGACCACCTGGGGATCTTTAACGTGCACTGACATCGCACAGCACACGGCCGCCTTAGCGTTTTTCCTCCATAAAAACGCAGCATAAAAACGCAGCGAGACGTGTGCCGCAAGGATCTGTTTTGTCTCCACTGCTTTTCAACCTATTGGTTCGGGATATACCCATTCATCCAAATATTAAAGTTTATGTATACGCAGATGATGTAGCTTTTTCGCATCAGCAAAGGATATTCATGCACTATACGAGTGTTTGCAGGCATACCTGAATGTTATTGAAGTCTGGTTGAACCAAATTAATGTATCACTTAATATCAGCAAATGTGGCGTGGTGGTATTCTGCCCGACAATCCTTTGTACATCTCGCTAGTATACCGCTCCACTCCAATTCCGAAGGTGGAGTCGGTTAAATTCCTAGGCGTTACTTATGATAAAGTTTGGACTGACGACACTATATTAAGAATAAAGTTATTAAATAGGAACGTACTCTGGGCTGGTTGACACAAGTGGGCAATAAAAGGTTTGGCACGCGTCGTGATACGTTACTGTCGTTTGGCACGCGTCGTGATACGTTACTATGTATTTCACGACCCGGGATGGAGCAAACCTGGTGGCTGGAAATGATTGACGGGAGAAGATACCGTAGACGGCGGCCGAGTAATTTTGCTAATACTTTATAATCTGAAATTAGTAAGGTGAAAGAGCGCCAATCTACTGGACATGTCGAGAAAAGGGACTTTTTAGGAACCAGGACAATGAGGCCTCTTTTAAATGAATCGTGAAAGACATGCCGAGTGAAACAGAGTTTTAACACTTGCGAGAAAATGGGGCTACAATATGCCAGAATTGTAAATAGAACACAGGAAGACCATCTGGCCCACACGCTACCATTGCAGCCTTATACCGTTCGAAAGTCGGTTTGTTAAAACTGTTTGCAATTCAAGCCTTCATTTCGAACAACCTTTCAGAGGCTAGATCGGTTCTTAAGCTTTCCCTAAATTCATCTGTGTAGTCGCGTAAAATGACTCAACTACACGCAGGTACCATGAGCTTACTTAACTTGCGTATAGGTTTTAAATAATTGATCTTATTAATGAACGCATGTCGAAAATAACAACAAAACGACAATATAGCCACGAGCTGTCAAAGAGAGTCCCCTCTTGCTAGTGTGCGCTAAGTAATTGGTTTTTTTTATGGGGAAAGGAAATGGCGCAGTATATGTCTCATATATCGTTGGACACCTGAGCTGCGCCGTAAGGGAAAGGATAAAGGTGGGAGTCAAATAGGAAAGGCAGAAATAGGTGCCGTAGCGGAGGGCTCCGCAATAATTTCGACAACCTGGGAATATTTAACGTGCACTGACATCGCACAGCACACAGGCGCCTTAGCGTTTTCCCTCCATAAAAATGCAGCCGCCGCGGTCGGTTCGAAACCGGGAACTAAGGCACAGTAGCCGAGCTACCTAACCACTGAGCCACAGCGGCAGGTATGGCTCTGTGGTTAGGGCGCTGTGCTACTGACCCGGAGTTCCCGGGTTCGAACCCGTCGCGGCGGCTGCGTTTCGATGGAGGCGAAAAGCTAAAGGCGCCCGTGTGCTGTTCGATGTCAGTGCACGTTAGAGATCCCCATCTGGTCGAAATTATTCCGGAGCCCTCCACTCTGTTCCCTTGCTGCGGCGGCCACCATCCCCGCCCTGCGACTGCACAGCCAGCAACACGCAACCTTCCTGGGCTCCTCCACCACGGCGGAGTTGATGGGGATCCGGCTCGGGCTGGACCTGCTGCTCACCCTCGGCCCTCCGCCGCCCAGGAGTGCTCTGCTGTGCGACTCCCGCGCCGCCCTCAGCCGCCTGCAATCTAACGGCCGCGGTACCCCACTAGTGCGGGAAATTCGCTCGCGCATCGAGCGCTTCGCGCAGAGAGGTTGTGCCGTGCGTGCACAGTGGGTGCCCGGTCACTGCGGCATCGCCGGCAACGAAGAAGCTGACGACCTCGCGACCGCTGCACACCAACTACCTGCCAGCGATCTGCCCCTTGCGCTGGAGGACGTGCGTGCGGCCATTCACGACCATCTCCGAAAGCAGCACCCCGACCCACGCATCGCGGGAGGTGAGCGCATCGACAGTGTCACCGGCTGTCGTGCACTTACACGGTCGCAACGTGCAATGATCCTCCGCGCGCGCATTGGCTGCGTGTGGCCCGGGGAACGACGGGTGCGTCACGGAATCGCGACGAGTGATGTGTGTGACGGATGCGGTGCAGTGGAAACATTAGAACATCTGCTCCTTCGCTGCTCCGTGTTCGCCGATGCTCGTCGCGATATGCTCGCGGCCTATAGGGCGCAGGGCATACTACCAGACTCCATCAAGACGCTATTGTGGCCGCAGGGCAGTGCGCGCACTCGTGAGCGAACTTTGGTGAGCCTCTGTGCATTCCTCGAACACACGGGCTTGACGTCCCGTCTGTTCTCCGTCAGGTAGTTACACGCAGTGACCGAACGCTCCGCGAGTTCTACCTTGAACGATTAATAACTGGACGCCCCACTCCAGTTGTAACCTACACAGTGCTGTGCGCGTGTGTGATTTAATTCCTAAATGAACTAATCACGCGCACAACCTGGACACATTACTTATTGTGTAAATAGTTTGTACATATTACTTCTCCCCCTGTCCTCTATTCCTGTCCCCTCACCTCTTTCATTTCATTTCTCCATTCTGCCTGCTGTCCTTTATTTCCGCTGCCCCAGCTCAGGTGCTTCAGTATCGATGGCAGATGCCGGGGCTAGCAAAAATCTTTTCCTTCCTTGTTACTATTATTTTAATAAAACCACTACCACCACCACCACCACCACTCTGGCACCTCTTTCTTCCTTTCTTCCTTTCTTCGTTCACTCCCTCCTTTATCCCTTCCCTTACGGCGCGGTTCAGGTGTCCGCCGATATATGAGACAGATATTGCGCCATTTCCTTTCCCCAAAAGCCAATTTATATATTACTCACTCTCTGCTGTGCTGTGCTCAGGGAATGGCTTAAAAACGCCATGACAGCCTATTTTCACACATACCCTGCTGCAGCAGCACATCGAGCGCAATGCTCAGTAAACCATTTTGCTTCATTGCGCAGGTTGGTAACTATTTATCTGCCTGTTGCTATCGTAGCGACAACCGCTTTCTGTTGCTGCTGCCCTGCCCACTGTGTATAAGAAATGCTTTGTCGTATGTGTATTCTTTCCAAGACGATCTGTTAAAATGTGGTGACATAGAACCAAAAACATTCCCAGATATGACGGAAAAGGAAATGCTACAGCAGCTAGTCATGGGCCAAAGGTCCCTGACATCGTCTATTATTGACATTCTGGCAAAACAGGGTTCTTTTGAAGAAAAGTTAGATAGCTTGACAGATAGAATTTAAAGTTTTGAAAATGAGGTAGCAACGATCAATACTTTAAAAACGGAACTGCAGAAAGTGAAGTCGACTGTAACTAAACTGGAAGGCACCGTTTCATACCTGTTAAATAAAACAGACGACCTGGAAAACAGGAGCCGTAGTAACAACCTGCTTATTTACGGAATAGAAGAGAATGAAGAATCAGAAGCAGACCTTAGGGTCAAAATAACAAAGGAAACTTTTGACGAGAAGTTAGGATTGGTAATAAACAGCGACTACCGAGAAAAGGCTTCAATAATGAAGGCATGGCCAAAGTTGAAAGGCGCAGATTTTTCGGTTAGTGAAGACTTCTTAAAAAGAATTCGTGACGTCAGAAAAAGGTTTTGGGAAAGTGGATGTCGGGAAAAGAGCAATGGTGCCAAGGTTAAGCTGGTGTTTGACAAGCTCAGCTATGATGGTAACATGTTCGGATGGGATAATGCAAGAAACAATCGGTGTGAAATCCCGAGGAATCAAAAGTGACACCAGAAAGGGAACAGTCTTGTTTTCAAAATCCTTAACGTAAATTGTCGCAGCATCGTAAACAAAGCTGCAAAACTTGAAGGCATGCTGTTCTCACACGACGCGGACGTTGCCATGCTTTCTGAGACCAGGTTAAGCAATGAAATACTTGACAGTGAATTGGTTCCCAAAGAGTATAAGGTTTTCCGTGGCGATCGGGACAGAACAGGTGAAGGAATGGCAATTTTAATGAAATCATCATTGCAATTTTTCAGGATGCCTGATGTTCAAGGCATTGACGCCATATTTTGCAAAACATTCATCAACAACGTTCGCTTTGTTCTTGGCGCTTTTTACAGGCCTCCCAACTCTGCTGTTACGGTTTTGGAAAACTTAAGAGAATATTTACAATGCCATGTAAGAAGAGACGATATACTAATACTGGCTGGTGATTCCGACTTGCCTACCATTGACTGGCACACCTTTTCATCATGCTCTGCCCATAACACTGATACTGTAATGCTCGACATTGTGTTCACATTTGACCTGCTGCAAGTAGCAAACAATTTTACGAGAGTGCAAGGAGCCGCAGGATCTATTCTAGATCTATTTTTTGTAAGTGGTGCCATCCGCAATTTCATAGCCTGTGACGTCACAAACGAATTATCTGATCACAAATCTGTGCTGCTGTGCTCGTAAATGTGTACCCAGATTGACAAAAAAGCGCGCAATTTTTCCCAATTTTTCGCGTGCGGAAGACGAATCTATTCTGGATATGCTTGATTCATGTTTTGATAATTTTCGGAATAGCTCTGATAGTGCGAATGGCCTATGGCTTACCTTTAAAATGATTGTCTCTGATTGTATTGCCCGTTTCGTCCCCAAAATTGCAAAAAAGTCTGTGCACCGTAATTCATGGATTTCTTGGGAGACGTTACGTATTCAGCGAAGGCTTAAAAGGGTAAAAAAGAATACAAGCAGAAATTCAGCATTAAAAACAATTGTGGAAGCTATTTCAGAGCAACTTAAGAAGAAAATCATCTGCGACAAAGAAAAGTATTACAGAACGCTCCTGCCTCCGTTCATTACAACGTCTCCTGAGAAGATCTGGCGCCAAATCACGTCCAAATCTTCATCCACAAACGAATTCATAATAGACGTCAAATGTGTGCGTAATGAGGCTGTTGTTTGTTCCGCGTTCAACAAATTCTTTTAGTCAGTATTCACAGAGAACAACGGTTGTCTGCCCAACTTTTCTATAGCACTCCCTGCCATATCTGATGTTGTAATATCAGAAACTGGTGTTTTTAACTTGCTTTCGAACCTTGATGTTAAAAAATCAGCAGGTCCCGATCACATACCAAACGCATTTTTGAAGCGCTATGCGTAGTGGTGCGCAAAATGCCTGACAGTAATATTCACCCGATCTTTACATGACAGTTCTTTACCGGATGACTGGAGGAAAGCCGCAATTAAACCTCTGGCCAAAACTGGAAAAAAGCACACATCGAGTATTACCCACCTATAACTCTAACATCGACATCACGTAAAATTTTAGAACATATAATTCATAAACATATATTAAGTTTCTTGGAAGACCACAAAGTACTTACCGATTGTCAGCATGATTTCAGGCTTGGGTATTCTACAAGTACACAGTTGCTTGAAACTGCATGACTTTTCTCACTCGATTAGCCAGGGAAAGCAAACAGACGCAATATTCATGGATTTCCGCAAAACATTTGATAAGGTGTCGCTTAACAAATTAATTCATAAATTAAGTTATTATATTAAAAACGACCGGATACTTGCATGGATTAAAGCTTACCTCTACAACAGGTGTCAATTCGTCACTCTAAACAATATATCTTCTAGCGGTGTCCGGGTTATGTCTGGCGTCCAACAGGGATCCGTTTTGGGACCAATCTTATTTCTATTGTTTGTTAATGACATTGTGGCAGATCTTTCAGTCCGCGTGAAGCTGTACTCGGATGACTGTAATTTATATCAAGAGGCGTCTTCATTTGATCACCAGGTACTTCTAAATAATGACCTAGCGAGGGTGGTTGCATGGTGCAACAAATGGCAGATGTGCATTAATTATGAAAAAAGCCGTTTTTATGAAAATTACACACAAGAAAATACCTTTCATTTTGTGTACGTTACTAACAACATATCATTATTAGAGGTGACAGCATATAAATATTTGGGCCTATGGATTACTAACAACCTTTCGTGGTCGAACCCGTAGACGCTGTCGTAGGAACTTCAATGCGGAAACTCTTTTTTTGAGGGGCTCATTAAAGCCATCCCCACCTACTGTTCGTCTATTGGCATACAATTCCGTCATCCGTCCGTTACTAGAATATGCTGTAATCATCTGGGACCCTTTCACGGTAACAAACATTCAGAAATTAGAGCCAATACAACATAAAGTAGTTAGATTTATTTTTGTCTCATATGGCTGTTATGGGGTCACTCTGCGTCCAGCCGGCCGGGAAGGCGAGCTTCCGTGCAAGCTACACGCAGGCGTTATTCAAGTACGCAACACGTTTCCCCAACCCGTGGCGCAGAGTCACAGCCACGGCAGGTCCGGACGAAATAGGCAACGGCAGGGCACGCTAGGAAATAGTTTATTATCCTAACGCGAGGTAAAGCACACTGCGGAAGAATGTTCTCTCCATAAAATAGATGTTCAGTAGCTCACCAAGTCGTTGACGTCGACCGGCGTTGGTGTTCGGGGGCCGGCGGGCAGCGAAAGGGGTCCGTGGGGCACTTAGGTAAGGTCCGGCAGCGAGAGTCCCTTCCCGCCGCGCGTTCCCCCCTTTTATCCCTTCGGGCATTGCCTCCCTGGCAGCAAATCGTTGCCGTCAAGCTTAGGCGTGCTACCCTCTCCGCAGAAGGCAGCGCGCTGCCGTGACGTCACGTTAGTGCTGGGGCGGAAATGAGCATAGTCGCGGGGGTGCCTTCTCTACACATTCCTGGTGGCCAGCGCGCCCGTGTAAGTCATGGTCGCCGCTGGCGCGGGGGACGAGGAGGTCGTTGACGTCGACCGGCGTTGGTGTTCGTTGGCCGGCGGGCAGCTAAAGGGGTCCGTGGGGCACTTAGGTAAGGACCGGCAGCGAGAGTCCCTTCCCGCCGCGCGTTCCCCACTTTTATCCCTTCGGGCATTGCCCCCCTGGCAGCAAATCGTTGCCGTCAAGCTTAGGCGTGCTACCCTCTCCGCAGAAGGCAGAGCGCTGCCGTGACGTCACGTCAGTGCTGGGGCGGAAATGAGCAGAGTCGCGGGGGTGCCTCCTCTCCACATTCCTGGTGGCCAGTGCGCCCGTGTAAGTCACGGTCGCCGCTGGCACGGGGGACGAGGAGGGGATACCAGTGTATCCCACACTGTGTATCTGTAAGTGAGCTAGTCAGGCGAAGTGGGTTACCCCCAGTTGTTGAGTGCAATCCTGTTGGTCGATTAAAGTTTTTCTTCCAGCTCATAACAGGTCATTATAAAGTTAATACTTCTAATTATTTTGCTCACTCCTCAGGCTATAACACGAGACAAAGGCATGCACTAAATATAACCCCTTCGAACGCACGAAATAACTGCACGAAATAAATGGAATAAACTTAATAGCGAGACTGTTAATCATAGTTCTTAAAAATGTTCGCCGCCGCCGATCTGGACCCGCCGAGTATTTGACGCGCGGCGTCCAGTGAGACTGGAAGCGGCGGCTGACGCGGCCAATAGGAGCGTAGTAGCCCGCTTTTCCGGTTTGACTGCTTGCGCCTGCCGCCGCCAACACTATGACTGCCTTGGCCGACGAGCTACGCAGGGATTTTGGCACGGAAGTGTTATTATGGTAAAACTAACCGCTTCGTGAGGCATGAAATGACGCTTTTTTGAGAGAAGACAACATAATCTTGGGTCGAAGTGCCTATCCTCCATGAAGCGAAAAGTCTCGGAGAAAAACGCGTCGCTGGTCTACGCGGCTGAGAGGGCATCCCAGGGTACGCGACTTCATGCAATCGAGAACGCAAATCCTCGAATGTCTATGCACGCGTACTAAAATTAGTACCGTGGTGTCGAAATGAACACTCGTAATTTTTAACAAAAGGGTCAGCGTCGTTGCTCTCAAAGACCTGCTTGCTGCGTGGTATTTGCCACTTGCTGATCACATTTGCTTTCGCCTCTTCGCTCCACGTATGCCCAGGCAAGCGTCACGCGGCCATGACGTTTTCTGCCGCGCAAATTTTGTCGAAAGATTTTAAGGAATCTGCAGGAGAGCAGGGGAGATGGCGCATATGACACCGAATTGCGCTGCAGAACCCACTGAATTCTAAGCAATTGCCATAGTCCCCTATCAGCTGGTGAATTTGTTGTCATTCCCGACGAATGACATTAGTCTGAGCTGAAACCTCTTCTTGAACCGTTGTCACGTGACTAATGCTGTAATATAATTTGCAAATGTTTCCAATTAGGATTCGCCGGAGCATAGGCTCAGCTATACGCTCAGCGGCGGCAGATTGCTGTGTGCGCTGCCGAAGCGCCTAAACCCAGATCCGTCTCCGTTCCGCACTGCGTGTTCCGTCTGTGGTCGCCTATGGTTCAAATACCGTAGCAGTTTGGCTAAAAGATTGCATTACTGAGGAGCGTAATCGTCTGCCATATTTTATAGCGACAGCTGTTAAAGGCTCGTTCGCCGGGTTTTGCGTCGTAATGGTATAGTGTGCAAGTGGAGGGCGGTTGCCAAGGGAACCGCCCGGAGGATGGAAACCGTGAAAGGAGGAGGGTTTGGGGACAGCGGAGTAAAATAGTACGCTCCGTCTGCAGCTGCTGCTGCGAAACGCTCCGTACAAGGAGAGGCTCAGCAGTGCTGGCGCCTCGCGCCTTGAACGGCGCACTACAGGGGACTGCCAGTCTAATAACGATTGTGTGCGGGAAACTAAAGAGATTGCTCTATGCATGCATCTGTGGCGACACACTCTGAGCATATTTCCGCGCAGCCTCTGCCTTGTTATCATCCAGCCCAGCGTAACGCGGCCACACGCTGTACTGCGCTGGCATGCGTCACCGACGATGGCTGCAAAAACAGGCTGCCCGGCTGGGAAGAGAGGGCTTTCTTCCTTCCGCTACCGAGACGAGCGTAGCGTTGGTAAGCTCGTCCGCTGCCGTCGCTAATGGAATAAACAGCTGTTACGTTTTTATGTTGGGATTCGTCCTTCAGCGGAAACGACATCCCACACATGTATGTCGCGCTCAAATTCTTTACCTCAATATATCCTGAAATGAAAACGCCTCAACAGCTGCCACTGAATCTCGTGTTATACGGTGTAACCGTCCCGTTAGTTTTTCTTTTTTCTCGACGGGAAAAGTTTAAGAAAGACATGTACCTGTATTAGAAAGGGCTGGATGTTGCACCACTTTTTGGGGGGGAGCGACCGCTCCAATTGAGTCCGTTATTGTGATCAAAGCTTTCAGTAGGTTTGTGTCTACACGTGTGGGCACCGTTTATTGTTTTTGCATGATCGACTCAGTGCCACTCACGAAGTTGACACTTTACGTCATCTTACCTTACACCTTACGAATCGTGTGCAAACGCAGAATATCCAGGGGACTGCGAATAGTATTTTTGCAAAACCAAATGGAATGCGAATTGTATTGTAAAAACTGAATTGAACACGAATCGAATATTTTTACGAACGGTCGCCACTTGTGCGTACATTCGTGCAAATCTAATAACCGTGCGAAACAACGAAACGCCAGCGGCGGCGATGTTGTTCAGTGCCATAACTTATGGAAGTATAGCTGAGGTGTCAAAAGACGCAGTACTGATCTCCACTCGCCCGGGATACGCTACTCGCAGTCAGTATATTTCCTTTATGACCTTCATGTTATACGCTCATGAAAATTATTTTTGGTGATGATTACGACAACGAACAAGCAATAGTCAGATACAGGTCAAGAACGAAGCGGCAAGTGCCCCTCAACGGAGGCCCTCCAGCGAACGGTGTCGACCGATTCTCATGACTTCGCGGTTAACCCCCTTGCACCTGCCAGTCACCTGCTGTGTCACGGTGGGAGATGAACAGGCAGGTGAACTCAAACTTTGTGCCAGATATTCGAAAGGTATTCGGAAAGTTGAGAACATGTCCGATCACTACGAATGGAATTAGAGCAAAAAAAAACGGGACAGGCAAAAGAGACAACACGAGCGGCTTTTAGCGCTAATTTGGTAGTCATGGGAAACCAACTAGCCGCCCAAATTCATGCGCTGACGATATCCTATTAGTTGCGAATATTTTTGAACACCCACTGTTCGATTCGTTCTATGCTTGAATAGGCACTTATATTCGACTCGCTATACGAAAATTTCGAATATGCTGGCACCCCTGGGAATATCCGCTGCCTGCACTGGTGACATAGCATTCTAAGTGGCAAGCTTTAGGTGAACCGCCCCAGGTTCGCTGTATCCGCAGTGACGCAAAGGATATCGAGGTCGGAAAACTGTGATCAACCGCAACTACATCACTTGATGCTTTTCGGAGTGGGCGCGACAGCTGGACGAGCGAGTGAGACAGCCGCAACTCGCTTCTTTCAAGGCTCCCGTTCTCTCTCGTCCTTCTGCTCTTCTTTTACAGCGAGAGCTATATATGCGACGTACCTCGAGACGCACTCGTCGGTCGTCCGCGGGTGAGGTGAAGCGCGTGAGGGTAGAAGCTGGGAGGGGAGGGGAACTCGCAGCGCCATCGCGCTCGACTCTCCTAGCAGGGAGCGGGCGAGGGAATGCGCGGTGGAAGCTGGGAGGGGAGGGCGAGGTTGTGTAGCCTTGTTTGTAAATTGTCAAGAGTAGCCGCAGAAAGCTACACAGCGCGTACATGCAGCAAAGCCCTCGCTGAGTTTAGAGCATCACGCGACATAGCACATACATTGCTTAATTATTTTAACGTGATAGCGTTAAAGGCCCCGTTGCCGCGCAGGAAATCCGGCGTCGGTGCTGTGAACGAAAAATAGGGCGTCGTAGGGTGGTCCAGGTGGCCGCCCGTCGGAGAAGCAACCTATGTGGGACACCTAGGTCACGTGACGTTGTGGAATCATCATAGCCTGCCCACCGGATTGGGAGCAAACTGACCACCGTGACAGCTGGCTGTTAAATCAGTGACTGATCGCGAGAGGTCGCGCGGGAAGAGCACCTTGGGTTGCACGAGCCCCACCGATGGCAGCGCCGGCTATCGCAGGGCCGTGGTGCATCCCTTAAGCGCTACATCATTCCGGAAGGAGTGCTGTGAGGACTCCCAGTGATCTATGAATGTAAAGTTGAGAATGATCAATTCCACATATATGGGCACTAACCCATTAACGCTATCACGTCATTTTCTCTTAGTTCTTTGCCCTTTTCTCATAATGCTCTAGTGCTACACACACACAAGGGGAAAGGACACGAAATGCAGCATAAAACACCTCCGCGGCTGCCTCGTCCTGAAACGGGCTGACACGGCCGGCGGGCGGGTGCTTTCGCACTGTGTCCGCGCGCGTCTTTCCACGAGGAATAGTTCCTCGCCAAGAGGACGCTTGGTTGCTTTTACCGAATTGCTTTTCGATTTTTCTCCCTCAAATTGCCTCGGTTAACGGCGGAATATCACCCTTACTCACTCCCTTTTTGAGACGAAGGCGGGTTGCTGCACAATCACCGCAGTTCTAATTAACCCTCATAACGCTGCCATGCACTTCAGCTTCAATTTTAGTTAAGCGAGGGAATGCGCTGCCTGCAGGGGAATATGTTTGCAGATTTTTTTTCTTTGCGGTTTCTCAATAGCATTGGTAAAAGCTGGTATATGCTTCGCTTTATTCGACATTTCATTCTAACTAGTTTGTCTTATCGTATGCAGCTTGTTTCTGGCCAAGCACTCCGGTTGAAAAATGCAAAGAGCTAGTCGATTTGAATACAGACAAAATCTCACGCAAACATCGCTCTGCGGTAGACATCTTGCGCAGATATGACACTGCCGTCATATTTGCGTCGTCTTGTGCACTGCAGTACGCCACCCATCAATGCTTCGGAACACTGGCGTACGTCTCTAGTGCCATGATGCTCGTCAGTGACGAGGACAGCCTGACCACGGCTGGGGTAAGTCGAAGGGGAAGCACAGCTTGCGACCACTTCTCCGGAAATGCTGGACTGGATATGAAAGAGACTTGACGCTGTAGCTGAGCAATCATTTGATGCGATTCCGATAGTAGTGTAGATGCCAAATTTTCGGTTGCGTGTTTTCTTCTTTGTAATAATGCGTAAGACGTTAGTGTACATGGATAACCACGTGGTATTCGCTTACGACGCGCGGAGAGGACGCACGGCGGCGGACGTTCACCATGCGTCTTTTCTTTGTGGCGCAGGCTTTGCTGCTTTCGGGCAATGCATCAGCGTGGCTTCACATCACACCTACCACACCCTGGTCAGGCTTCAGCGGGACGCAAGCTGGGAATCATTCCCTTATCAGCGACGACACAGTGACTGTTCATAATCAAAGCTGGAACACGTCATCAGGATGGCAGACGTCATCAGGATCGACGCCTATAAAGACTGCAACGACAGCTAACATCGTCAGTGGGCGCTGAGAGGACGCACGGCGGCGGACGTTCACCATGCGTCTTTTCTTTGTGGCGCAGGCTTTGCTGCTTTCGGGCAATGCATCAGCGTGGCTTCACATCACACCTACCACACCCTGGTCAGGCTTCAGCGGGACGCAAGCTGGGAATCATTCCCTTATCAGCGATGACACAGTGACAGTTCATAATCAAAGCTGGAACACGTCATCAGGATGGCAGACGTCATCAGGATCGACGCCTATAAAGACTGCAACGACAGTTAACATCGTCAGTGGGCGCGGAGAGGACGCACGGCGGCGGACGTTCACCATGCGTCTTTTCTTTGTGGCGCAGGCTTTGCTGCTTTCGGGCAATGCATCAGCGTGGCTTCACATCACACCTACCACACCCTGGTCAGGCTTCAGCGGGACGCAAGCTGGGAATCATTCCCTTATCAGCGACGACACAGTGACAGTTCATAATCAAAGCTGGAACACGTCATCAGAATGGCAGACGTCATCAGGATTGACGCCTATAAAGACTGCAACGACAGCTAACATCGTCAGTGGGCGCGGAGAGGACGCACGGCGGCGGACGTTCACCATGCGTCTTTTCTTTGTGGCGCAGGTTAGTTATTGCTCTTCCTTTCGTAGCGACGATAGATTTCTTGTAGTCCTCCCGTGCCCACGCATGTGTTTGAATATTGCCTACAACTGTTTCTGCTCCTGTATGCTGGTGTTGTGCGGCGATATCGAGGTTAACCCTGGTCCCCCACTGGAGGAAACTTATCTCAGAATTATTGATGGACAACAGGCCATTAGGGCTGACATTGCAGACATCAAAGCATGCCTTAAACTCACTGAAGAAATCGTGTCTGGTTTTGGTAGGCGTCTGATTAACCTTGAAGTAAGCATCAATGAGTTGAAATCAAATGGGGCGGGGACGGAGCAACTAAACGCTTTCACAGCTAATGTTAAGGATATCCTGAGGAACCAGCATGAAATATTTCCCAAATTTGAAGACCGTGGTCGGAAATCTAACCTTCTGGTTTTTGGGATTTCAGAGCTCGAAAATGAATCTGAACTTGAATTGCGTAATGCAATAGTTAACGATGTTATCAAGCATAGATTGGGAGTGACCTGTTCTTCTATTGCAAAAATTCAGACTAGGAAAGGGTTCGTTGGTAAGGCCGGTTATTTTAAGTTTTCACAACTATGCAGAGAAACAAGAAGTTTTGCGAAATGCCAGGAAGCTGAAAGGAACTGGAATAAGTTTGCAGAATGATTACACCGCTGACACGCAGCGCATACGCAAGCAGCTGTGGGAAAGTGCTAGAGCAGATAAGGCAGCCGGGAAAAAGGTGTCACTGAAACACGATAAGCTTCGAATTGATGGCAAAGTTTACACGTGGGATGAAAAGACAGGTTCTCGCCGTTTGGTTCCTGATTTGTGCAGTGCGCTTTCCCAAAGCTAGCAACGAAAGTCACGCCAGCTCCGTATGATTTCTCTGAATGCTAGAAGTATAGTTAATAAGGTGAACGAACTTGAACACATGTTATTGCAGTATGATCCGCACATCTGCGTGCTAACTGAAACCTGGTTGCACGATATGATTAGAGATGATGAGATTATACCACCAGGATATAAAATGCAAAGAAGAGATAGGGCTTCCCGTGGTGGGGGAGTAGCGATCATTCTAAAAAACAGTATCGATGTCTTTGAAATCGACCAGTTAGAAGACCATGAAAGTTTGTGTTTGAAGGTTTCTATTTGGGGGAACACGTTTGTTCTTTGTGCAGTTTATCGTGCGCCGGACTCGGATGATTTGTTTTTGAGCAGGCTATACGATTATTTGCTGAAATTTCGTGGTAAGAATATAATTATTTCCGGTGACTTTAATTTGCCGTCTGTTAACTGGAATGACTTGAACTATGGCCTCTCTTCGTCTAATGATTTCATTTTAGATATGATGTTCTCGCTCAATCATGAACAGATTGTGAATGACTGTACACGGGGATCAGCGATCTTGGACCTGTTGTTTGTGAGCGAGTCGTTCAGTAATGGCACTGTTCACGTAGAGCGTGGCATCTCCGACCACAAATTAATATGCTTTTGCGGGAAAATCACTGGTGATAAGACCGATAAAACCGTTAAAGTGATCAGCTTCAGAGATTTTAGCAGAGCTGATGATGTCGCGATTCTTGATTATTTGGAATGTCACCTTAGCTCTGTTACCAGTGATGTTGAGGGTTGTTGGACACAATTCTGCAATGCAGTTAAGTTTTGTATTGACAAATTTGTTCCGCTCAAGAAAGTCGTTAAACGCAGTGAAAATCCTTGGATTAATAGAGAGATAATTCATGTTAAACGGAAACTTAAAAGACTTAGGAAACAGCACAGGACAGGAACTTCACTGTTTGGGTCATTAAAAAGCAAGATGGCAGAGAAAGTAAGAGAAGCCAGAAATAGCTTTTTCAAAAACAGGCTTGAAGAGTTCATGAGGTCGGACCCATCAAAGTTCTGGCGCCATTTGAATCCTTCCAGGCACGAAATTACGAAGATAAAAATTGACGAGGTGACTATAACAGACGCTAATGAGATTGCAACGCATTGTAACAATTACTTCAAGAGTGTTTTCACGAAGCTAGATGATTTTAAACCTCAGTGTGTTTGTAGTAATGATTATTCTTCTGTTTGTAGTAACGAACTGATAATTAGTCGCGAAGGAGTTTTATCAATGTTACTTAAACTTAACACAAAAAAATCTTCCGGACCCAATGGTGTTCCGAATTCATTTCTTAAACGCTACGCGGAACAAATATCTCAATACTTAACTGATATGTTTAACTTGTCTTTGACAACAGGTGTTATACCGTCTGATTGGCGTAAGGCTCGAGTTGTCCCTATTCTTAAGAAAGGTGACTGCCAACTAGTTACCAATTATCGCCCTGTTTCTTTGACGAATAATTGCTGTAAGTTGTTAGAGCATGCTATTTTTTGTTATATTGTAAAATTTTTAGAGGACCGTAATATTTTAACAGCTTACCAACATGGTTTTAGGAGAGGTATGTCTACTGTTACCCAACTTTTATCTGTAGTGCATGAATTTTAAAGAGTGCTGGATGCTTCCGGACAAACAGACGTCTTATTTTTTGACTTTAGTAAAGCATTTGACAAGGTGCCTCACGGAAAATTATTGTTTAAACTTGAATCGATTGGACTTCCCTCTTTTATAATTCAGTGGGTGCATGCCTATCTTACAGATAGGCAGCAATTTGTAGCAATCCAGGACTCTTGTTCTGACATGCTGCATGTGACTTCAGGGGTTCCTCAAGGCAGTGTCTTGGGACCCCTGTTATTTTTAATCTATGTAAATGACCTAGTGGATATTGCTGAAAAGGATGTAGAGGTGAGGCTGTTTGCCGATGATTGTATAGTTTTTAAAGAGGTAGTAGGTGATTCTGACCACTTGTCACTTCAAAAAACTGTATTAGCAATTACAGACTGGTGTGAGCGCTGGGGCATGGATATTAACCCAAACAAAACCGTACTATTAAGAATCACAAGGAAAAAAGTGCCCAGATTTCACAGTTATATACTTCACAATCATCCCATTTTAGAAGTAGAAAGCTATAAGTACCTCGGAGTAACCCTCACGAACAAACTTACTTGGTCCACTCATATCGCTGACATCTGCTCATCAGCAGTAAAGAAATTATGGTTTATTAAAAGAAAACTCAGAAACTCTCCCGTGAGCACCAGAATCACTGCATACAAGGCTTGTGTTAGGTCCCGACTTGAATATGCGGCAGCAGTGTGGGACCCGCATAACAAGAAAGACATTGCTCAACTGGAGCGTGTTCAGCGAAAAGCAGTTCGTTTTATTTATGGGAAATATAGAAGGATAGACTCTCCAACTGCATTAATTCGAAAGAGTAATTTACAGTTCTTGCCAATAAGAAGAAAAGTTACCCGTCTAGTACTGCTTCATAATTACATGTCTGGAAATCTGAAGGCAGATCTTCCTGATTGTGTGAAGCTGGCGAGCACTAGGAGAACACGTCATGTACATGAGCAGTCATTAGCACCAATTTTCGCGCGAACTAGTGGGTTTAAGAACAGTTTTTTCCGAACACTGTCGCGGAGTGGAATGGCCTTCCTTCGGGTCTATGTAAGTCTAGGAATTTTGAGAAGGAGCTCAAGAAGTTATTGTATGGCTCCCAGTATCTTGTTTGATGACTCTGGTTTTGTGTCCTGTTTACTGACTCGCGGTTTTGTAGCTGGTGCTCTTTTAGAAATTTTTGTAGTTGTATGCCCCTCCTGCTTGGGCCAACTCTGGCTTGCAGTATACTGAAATAAAATATAAATAATGCATAATCAAATTCATTCACTCACCTGTATCGGTTTCGGTTTCAACAGCCAAGCGACGACTATGACGTCAAAGGTCGTAAAGGTAATGTGAGGCATTAAAAACACTGCGATATGATCATTGCATAGTCGTTTTGATTCAATGCAGCGCTAAACCCAGCCTGCCTCAAGAACCGGAATCACAACGAGTAAGGAAGCAACGATTATTTTTTGCTGTTTTCTACATGACTCACATGCCCTGTAGTGACCTTTACCTCATGATCATCGCTCGGCTATTGAGACTGTTTCTCTACAGAACAGAAAAAAACTCTACTGAGCGGTAATAACTGTTAATGCATTCGTTTCTTTTTCCCCACAGATGATTTCTATGGTGGTGTGAGCCTGTCACTTTTTCCACCTAATCCACCTTTTCTTCAAGATCTACGTGTAACGCTGCCTACTCTCTGCGTTCCAAGTTTTTGCTAAGTAAATAAGGATGCTTTTATTTTTCAGAAGCTTGCGGGATATGCTGGCAGTTTTTCTTAACCAACACACGCAGCAAAGTAGCTGGACCCATAAACAACCATTCTGAGCGGTGCCACAGTGGCCTGAAAACAGAAAACTCGTGGCTTCATGCAATGCTGCTTCAGTGCGAAAGCGCTTCTTGCCTACTCCCAGCTATTTCGACGATGTCGCACGCGAAGGAAATGCAGCCTCGGCTATAGTATCAGTAAGGCAATGGGTGTGCATGGCAATGGACTTTCTTGGTATGGTGTTGCGCACACGACGAGACGAACATAGGAAAGAGTAGGACGACAGAAAGAGCGCAACGCTCTTTCTTTGCGCTCTTTCTGTCGTCCTACTGTTTCCTGTGTTCGTCTCGTCGTGTGCGCAACGCCATACCAAGAAAGCTATGCACCAACTCGCCCAGAAAGAAGTTCTTCTACAATACATGGCAATGGGCCAAGCAAAGCTAAATTTTGGGGAAGGCCCTGCAAGGTAAGGATGGCAGAACATGGTATGACACTTAAAGCATGTCCCAAAAATGGTTAGGACCAGCCGAAATTCTATCTTGGAATGACCTTAGCGATATAAAGGCGTGTGAGACACCAAGAAAAGCTCAGTTTGGGGATGATTCCTTCAGGGTAAGGATGGCAAAACATAGTATGACACATGAGGCATGTCCCAGATATGGTTGAGACACACGAAAATTGCCCTTGGAATAACCTTAGTCGAATTTGACAGCCAGTGGATCTTGGTGTGCTCGGGTGGAAGAGAAGCTTGGCCTAGTCTCAGAATGGGATTGGCCCACCTCCAAAAATTAGGTTGGCTCACCCTCGGAAATTTGAAAATTGAGTTTATCCACGTTCGGAGCCGAATTGAGACACCCCCAAAATTAGACCACCCCCGAAAATTAGAAAATTGAGTTGCCCACTTTCGGAACCGACCTGGGACACCCCCAAAATGGGCTTAGCCCACCCCAAAATTTGGGTGGCTCTCTGAAATTTGAGTGGCTCATCGTGGTTTCGCACAATATTTCGTGCTTAGCAATGCTAAAGAGGTAGCCATTTTTCTTTTCTAAGTAACCGTCATATTAGTGTTCGTTTACTACGTTGCTGCCTTTGCCTCATGTCAAGACAGAAACACGAGTGCAATCTACAAGGTGCGTCTGAAGTTCCTAGGCCTTAGGGACACAGGATCACAGGCTTACAGGTCATGGTATTATATTTTGGCACGTAAGGCGTCTATGCAAATTACCAAGGCTCAGAGGTGAGAATGATGATTCGTCTATTCCACAGCAGATTTTTAGACTCTGGAGTGTCGAAATACCTCACTGCAGGGCTCAAAAGCCGACCCTCTGGAATAGGAACTTTTGAAAACCCTGTAGCTGATGAATAAATTGTAGAGTAAAAGAGATGTAGAGGAAATGATAATCCTCTGTTCGTAGCAATCCTTGCTTGATAGCGTTGCTTTTTCTATTATTTTTTCCTACATCTCCTTAAAGACGCAGCCTC
The DNA here is from genome assembly GCF_052857255.1 of Amblyomma americanum. Classification (NCBI taxonomy): domain Eukaryota; kingdom Metazoa; phylum Arthropoda; class Arachnida; order Ixodida; family Ixodidae; genus Amblyomma; species Amblyomma americanum. Next base: position 172,969,453 of record NC_135497.1, on the reverse strand, counting down.
CCTGCTCCAAGTCGACAGCATCACCGGCTGTCGCCCACTCACGCGGTCGCAACGTGAAATGATCCTCCGCGCGCGCATTGGCTGCGTGTGGCCCGGGGAACGACGGGAGCGTCACGAGATCGCGACGAGTGATGTGTGTGACGGATGCGGTGCGGTGGAAACACTACAACACCTGCTCCTTCACTGTGCGCCTTCGCCGATGCTTGTCGCGATATGCTTGAGGCCTATAGGGCACTGGGCATACTACCTGACTCCCTCAAGACGCTATTGTGGCCGCAGGGCAGTGCGCGCGCCCGTGAGCGAACCTTGGTGAGCGTCTGTGCATTCCTCGAACACACAGGCTTGACGTCCCGTCTGTTCTCCGCCAGGTAGTTACACGCAGTGACCGAACGCTCCGCGAGTTCTACCTTGAACGATTAATAACTGGACGCCCCACTCCAGATGTAGTCAACACAGTGCCGTGCGCGTGTTTTTATTTCTTCAACATTAACTAATCACGAGCAGAACCTGGACACATTTCTTATTGTGTAGATAGTTTGTGTATATTACTTTTCCCCCTATCATCACTTCCTGTCCTCTGATCTCTTTCATTGCATTTCTCCATTCTACCTGCTATCCTTTATTTCTTCTGCCCCAGCTCAGGTGCTTCAGTATCGATGGCAGATGCCGAGGCTAGCAAAAATCTTTTCCTTCCTTTTTATTAATATTTTAATAAAACCACTTACTACTACTAAGGAAGCGCCACGCGGCAACGTTTTATTTCTCTTTATTTGAGGTTAGGAACGCTAGATGATGATGTAACTCCGTTGCCGCAGTGTTCTGCTGCCTCAACACCCTTCCAGAAGGCTTCTGTTCGAATGCCGTGCAGTTCGCAAAGTGCTGAGACCCGATGCCGTAGAGCGCTGGGCTACGATAAATTGAGGAAAGGAAACGGCGAAGCAATTCTCTCACTTCTCGGTGGAACAACCCGCTTTCAAATTACCGTCCGTTCGAAAGTAGCAGCGCTGCTACCGCCGTAGCGTTCTGCTACAATAAAGTGGTGGTTACAACTTTTATTGGCACAAAATGGAAGGAATTAGTTAACGCTGGGGCGAGGCAGTGTGGCTTCCAGTTGGGGGCGACCTCTTGAACTCGCGTGTTGAGGGCCAGCTGCCTTGTTTTTCTTGAACTGGTTAAGAGCTTGTCCCATTCCTCCGCTGAGGGGGCTGGAAAGAGTGCCGTCGGAGAGGGTTTTCAATCGCATTCGGGCAGCGAGCGTGCCCTCCGACCCGAATTTCACGAGGGACGCGTTGATCTCATTTCATGTTATCACCCTTCACTTTAGGCTGGAGAGGCGCGCATATCCCCCTCCCCACAAATCGTTAACAAAAGCCCAGGAAGTTACCTGGCGCTGACTGCAAACATGCTCCCTTCTAAATCCGGCAGTGCTTGCACTCATGTACCCTGGCCAGTACGACCCAAACTGCCATAAATGAGGTGAAAGGGCCTAAGCTATATATATCGTAAGCTTGAGAGGTGTGTTGAATAATTTGCCTCCTTGTCTATAATGTGCTGATTACTGAACGTGAAACATATTATTGTAAAAATAAAGCTTCAGATGTCTTTTTTCAGAGGTGTAATTCATTTTTTGATATAGTCCCCCACTTACACTGATGCCCTTGCGTCATCGATGCACTACTGTTTACATGCCCTCAGAGAAGAATGAGGCTGATGACCCCAACTGGGCACTAAAGGTCTTCAAATGTTTCTTCAGCTACGGAATAGCCAGCAGCTACAAGGCACTAGGTCATAACTATGGGTGGATGAGGCAGAACATCGCGAAACTGCAGCTTATTCAACACTGCGGTTTTGCCACCTAACTTGTCATGCCAAGCGTTGTCACGTTAAATGATAGATTTTTTTAGGACAAACTTTAAGCAAAAGTGCACGGTCCTTCAGCATCCTCAAGTTCAAGAATGGCCACAATAACTATCTGCTTAATGTGACAATCATCACAAGTAAATTCATCCGCATGTGCCATGAGCTCAGGTGTGAGATGCAGACGGCGGGCATCCACAGCGCTCCTCGTCTTTCGCACTCAACGCAGCTGGATGTTGCATGTAAATACAGTTTGTACCCACCTTCTGACTGGAAACATAACGTACACATTACCACAAATAGGACTCATTCGACGGCGGATAGTGATAAGGAAAGACCTTCTGCCATCCAAAATTTGGTTTCGAAAAACTGTTCTAACAGTGCACTGAGGTATACCAAGTTTTTCTTGTGACTACTTCAATATCAGTGGTGCCATGTGCAAAATTAAAACTTATGAAAAGTCGGAACATCAAACTTTCTTCTCATTGTAACGTCTCTCCCTCCTTTACCCTTCCCTTACGGCGCGGTTCAGGTGTCCAACGATATATGAGACAGATACTGCGCCATTTCCTTTCCCCCCAAACCAATTATTATTATTATTATCCCTTTCATGAGTTAATAAATGTGTTACAGACCAGGAGGTAAAAAATATAATGAACACCCCTCGTACAAACAGAATCCACAAATACCGTCTGTTCAATGAAACAACCCTGCATAATACACAAAAACACTACATAATATATCATGACACAAGAGTAAGAGTTTTGTAAACAGACCACACGAACAACACAGCAGCAAGTGACATACAATATTAGGTACATTTCTCCATATTTACTATACTAGAATACAACTTAAGAATGAAGTGGCAGATGCCTCTCAAAGGACCAGGCGTTGTAATGAGCATGGAGGAGGAGGACACAACCAGCAGTGTTCATGCGAGTTTTGATGATGACGATGAGATGTGAGCCCGTTAACAAGCCAATGTGACCCATCAAACGTCAGCGTATACAAGCCGAGCACATCGAGCACTGCCACAATGAGATTAGCAAAAATGAGAATGACAGTGTCTCTGATGAGCTATTGCAGACGTCATGGTGGAGGGGTTCAGATTAATTTCAACCGCATATGCGCTGACAACGCACAGCAAAGAGGCGTGTTTTCCACTTCACCTCTACATGCAGCTGCATTCGCCTGGATTTGAATCAGCTTCCTTGGGCATAGACCACAATGGAGTGAATAAATGTACATCCAAACAACTCTGACGTTACAACTAAAGAACTGAATATGGACAGATATTCACAAAAAGAAAAGTGGGCCACATATGCCCTCTTCACTGTGCGAAAAATGTCCACCGATCTGAAAACAAAACAAAAATAAAAATAAAAAGTCATCAAGTGTCACTTGCTGAAGAAATAAACAGCCTAAACACTAGTCAACCTTCATTCACAAAAATGGAGCTACCTGTCACAAGGAAATGGGTGTGGCAGGCATGCAGCAACCCAATTATATAGTGCGCCATCCTGATTGGCTCAGGTTGTCGTACCATCCATGCAAACAACTTGCGAGATCAATTATAGAGAAGCATTTGGGACACTAAGGACATGTCCATGCAATTTCTGTTCTCAGTAAAAATATGTTGTGCGGCCCTTTCTAGCCGTTCTGTTACTTCTTCAGCAGCAAAATATATATTTATTGTTGGGAAAAATGGATTTAAAAATAAGTTTTTTTTCTCGCTACTTCATTAAAATTCATATCTAGACTGAGAAATACTCTGTCATCCCTGCTAGAAAGTGAATGGTGGGAAACTAGTCTTGGCACCACCACAATTTCCTTGAGAAAAGGGCTGGTGGTGGTGATATCTGTATTCAATTTTTTACCTTTACCAGCTTAAAAAGTTTTTCAATGAAAGTAACCACTTCATCCTTAGAATGAAGAAATCAGTTGATACATAGCAACTGGAATTTGTCTTTAGTGTCCATTTAAACATGATACCTAACACCACACCTTTGGTGTTCACACAATGACAAAAAAGTTAGTGATGAGCTGTCATGAATTTATTTGGTTGGCCAAACAGCGGTTGCAAAGACAGTTTACACCAAAAATACCTTGGTTGAGGCTAAGAACAGTTTTAAGATACATTTTAATGCAACACACATACAATTTAACCCAGGTTTGTGAGGGTAGCTTGCTGACATTTCAGTCAGCTGTGGGTTACAACAAATACATTGACCTGTGTTCAATTAAGGTTTCTATATTACAGTCATCAAAATGTTATCAGTACGGCAGAATTATAGCCAGAACTCTGCAGCTCAAAATCTGCAGAAGAATGGAAGGCGCCCGTGCACACATGTTACATATTGGCATGTTTATAACATTATGCTAACATAACTACCATTGTTCAACATATTTGCTCAGTACCTGCAAGTGTCAGAGGCATCAATTACGATAACATGGAGAGCTAGGTGAGTTAGTTGTTTCATTATAAAAAGGAACAGCATGAAACAATGATGAACTTGCCTTTAAAGCCAAGTGCTGTATGTCTGTTGAGGGCAGTTTTGGAGCTTCTCAACTTTCATGTGTATTTTGAATGTCACCGTTGTTACATGGGTATCGAAACTGTACAAACAAAAAGCCAGTATCTGCCAGTGTCTCATGTATAGTGAGCAATATTTCTCTTAGCTATAAAAAGAGGGCCTTGCAAATTGCGTTGGAAAGCTTTCATAACAGGATTTTTGGAGTATGTCAGCGACTACCTGTTTTTTTATGGACAGAAACAATGGGCAACATGGGCTGCAAAAAGTTCAAAATGCTGTGGAGAGTATGCTGAACACTCTCCTGGGGATTAGCAATCCGTACAGAGTGGACCTCAACAAGCTCACCCTGACTGCCGGCATTGCTAATGACCTCAAAAGGGTAGCCATAACTACCACAACTACTCAGTGCCACCAGAAGGCAGGGAACCACGAGCAGATGCCAAAACGAATTCCCGCCGTCTCCCGCCTCTCATTTATTTCTTCAGGTTTGCACAGTATCCAGGTAGTATCTCTGATTGAATGTTTCAGGGTGGCTGTTTGCATCTGCCAGCCTGTTTCATATCGGAGTGGCTTATCCGCTACCATGCTATCAACTACAAGTTCTAAGTAACTTGCTCTAATATGCAGTAAAAGCCGCTCAAAACTTAGCTTAGGAACACAATGCTGCCAGCATGAGTGTCTACAAGTAGAAGCCTCAGATTTGTGTGGTCAATTATTCGCTGAAGAGAAGCACAAAAGCCGGACCTGCGACATGCACTGTGCTTGAATATGGATGCCCTGAGGAGCACGAAGCATTACATGCTCATCACACAGCACCGTTGCTAAGTTAGGAATATCGTAGTGATCAAACTTGCAGGCAGTTCGCAATGAAGACAGGGGTCTATCTGGACACAGTGGGAAGGGATTACCTCCTTTCGTCTGCCACTCCCTGCTTGGTCACATCAGCAGGGTCATGAGAATCAGCCGACGCCACTGGCTGGAAGGGAGTCCTTTGGCGGGGAAAAGCCGCCGTGTTCTTAAGTTGCACCCGAGTATAGCTGTAGTCCATAAATGCATGAATGTTTGCGACCTGTCCCTATCCATAAGGGTAAATATGCTGGCATGCCAAAATCACTTCACCTTTGTCCATACTTCGCGCTCCTGTACCTTACATGAATAAGCGCCAATAAGCCTAGCTACAAGTACTCCTTAGAAAACGTGTTATGTTAGGTGTGCTTCTTGAAGTAGCAACAAAGCGGTGTTCGGCAGAAAATTCTTTGTCCGTCAGAAGGCAACGCTGCTCCCTGAGGCTCATTATCACAAAAAACAGCCTCTTTTCTTAAACATGCACACTTCTGGTTGTGTTTTGCACACTTTGAAAACTAGCTTCTGACTGTCTTTGCTGGCCTGGAGGGGAGACACGCAGACTTCGCAGCAAAAATGGCTTTGAACGAAGCTTGCACATTTCGGCGCTCACAACTTTCTGAAGAGGTGATCTGTGTGCGGCAGGCCCGACCGGTACCCGAACAGGGCATCAAGCGCTGCTCAAATCAGCCCGTTAGCAACAACAAAGGCCATAATCAGAACAACTGCCTCAGCCAATGTCGTCGACGAGCCAGGCTGTGTTTTTGGCGTCATAAGTATAGTACACATTGAGCAAGAAGCACTGCACCGTTAAACTGTGGCACAGCACCACCGTGCGGTCCACCGGCACCGTCATCTCGACCGTCGTCCGGGTCACCGCACTCATCACTGTTGCTGCTGCAGTCACCCTCGCTTGTGGCAGCTATTTGCGGTTCCACGCAGTCCGTGTGCGAGGGAAACCATCGTGGGCCCCTCTGGTGTCGTCGTCTCTGCTGTCGTACAAGTGACAGCATTCATCGCTTCTGCCAGTTCCGCCTGTGGCGTCCGCCAAAGGCACAGCCCAAAAGTGGGATTCACTGCTAGGCTCAGCATCACTAGAGCTGCATGAAACGCGAGCGGAGCAGGAGACAAGTTGGGTTCCGGTAACCAGACGTCGAAGGCGGCGTTTCTGCAGTCTTGTTTGACGTGAGTGACCGCTGCGCTACTTTCGTTTGCTAAGTACACCTTGCGAGGCTTTGGAATCGTATGTTGGGTGTACTAGCTCATGGCGACGTGATGTAAATGGCCTTTATGCCACTGCTGACCCACAGACTGTACAAGCAATGCCTCCTGAAGAACATGCCTGAAGCGTCAGAGGTTCTCCTGCCCGCCGTAGAGTGCGCATCCGCCGTATGGCGGCGCTGTCAGATGACCCTCTTTTTAGGGACAATGAGCATAGATTAACATGGTTCCTGAAGTCTAGGTAGTGACCACAAGCGTATGAAGTTGAGTTTCAGAAGAGAAACCAAAGTAGGACTGAAACGAGATGAACAATAAGAGGGGAATTTTTACTCAGAAAAGCAATTGGAAGCAGCAACCAAACAAATTGAGAAAGTAATTTTTGTGTATAGTGAAACAGAATGGACTTATACCAAATTAACTCGATTACTGGAGCTAGAGCTAGCTAAGGTGCGAGTAAAGCTAAAAGGGAAAAGACGCAAACCCAAGAGTTGGTGGGATGAGGAGGTCAAGAGGGCGATAGAGAAACGTCAGGAAGTGTCCAGGGAACACAGATATTCCAAGAAGAGGGGGAACCAGAAGTTGAAGTAGACAGAAAATGGGATATACCTTCATAAAGTGTAGAAGGGAAGCATCCTATTTTGATTAATGACAAAATTAGAAGAAAGGGTGCCCAATGGATGTCAAAAGTAAATAAAAAGGATAGAAAAGTAGCTCAAAACCTCTGTAAGCATTAAATGCAATGAGTAATAAGACTAGGCTAGAACAAAGGTTTATTTTTACAGATCAGGGTATTCGACTAGAAGGGGATGAAGCGATAAAACACATAGGAACAAGGATGACAGAAATATTTAAAGAAAGAAATGTTGCACATAATTTATCGAAGGAGGATAGACCGGTAACTGCAATAGCTTCACTTGAGCAAAGAGAGTGGGAAAGAGCAGAGAAGAAGGTTCCTACTGGCACGTCAACAGGACCAGATGGTATTATGATTATGTTAATAAAGAAGCTAGGACCAAAATCTAAGCAAACATTAATACAGGTAGTTAAAGTGATAGTGGATGGGAAAGTCCCCGATGAGTGGCGATTAAGTAGAATGAACATGACATATAAGGGAAAGTTCATGCTAGAAGTAGTGGATGAGTACAAGTATCTTGGGGTGTGAATAAATAACGGTGCTGAGTATCTGACAGAGAATGAAAAATATGTAATGAGTAAAGCTAGCCGGAATGCAGCTGTCATGAAAAATAGGGCACTCTGGAATTACAATAGGTATGAAGTGGTAAGAGGGATCCGGAAAGGGGTGATGGTTCCGAGCCTGACTTTCGGTAATGCGGTCCAGTGCACGAGACCAGATGTTCAAGCAAGGTTAGACATTAAACAACGTGGCGTAGGGAGGCTAGCTTTGGGAGCACATGACAATGCACCAAATTACTGCAGTGGGTACAGGGTGATATGGGATGGGCGTCGTTCGAGAGCAGAGAAGCCAGCAGTTGAGAAAAATGGGGGAAAAGCAGTGGGCTAGGAAAGTTTTAATATACCTGTATATAAGAAATGTTGATACGAAATAAAGAAAGGGAAATAGAAAATTGACAAGCAAATATCTGAACAGCAGTAGGGGGCAAATCAGCAATTATCAGTTAAGAAAAAGGTTAAAGAAAAAGAGAGAGCTCTGTGGAAAACAGGGATGCTGACGAAATCAGCACTGGGAACATACATGATTTTTATGCAGGAAATGGGCAAAGAAATTATCTATGATAATTGTAGGGGAAGCTCTTTGTTGTTTGAGGCCAGGACGGGAGTTTTGCAGACTAAGACATATAGTCAGGTACCACGAGATAGACACGGTGTGCGTTGCGTGCGCAGAGGAGGAGGAAATGGCTGAACACTTGATACTTTTCTGTAAAGGGCTTCACCCTACAGTGCAAAGCAGCGGGGCTGATTTATCCAAGGCATTGGGGTTTAAGGACAGTGAAGGGAAAGTATATTTTAAGCGGGTAGAAGTAACCAAGCGAAGGTTATCTGATTGGTGGCTAAAATCAGGAGAAGAGTAAAATTTCATAAGTCATGGCTAGGTGGCTTGACCCACCGCCCGATTTAAAGGGTTCAGCCGTATCGATCCGTCCGTCCGTCCGTCCGTACATCCATCTATCCAACCATTCACCAATCCACCCACTCACCCATCCATCCATCCATCAATCCATCCATCCATCAATCCATCCATCCATCCATCCATCCGTCCGTCCGTCCGTCCGTCCGTCTGTCCATCCATCCATCCATCCATCCATCCATCCATCCATCCATCCATCCATCCATCCATCCATCCATCCATCCATCCATCCATCCATCCATCCATCCATCCATCCATCCATCCATCCATCCATCCATCCATCCATCCATCCATCCATCCATCCTTGCAGACGACACGCAGGCAGAACAGAATTTTTTTGTGACTGCCGTTGCAGCAAAAGTATGCCTTCTGGTGCGCTGTTTCTTATATTATTTATGTGGTGTATTTGGTGTTACCGTTTGACAAGTGACGCGTCGATGACTGCAGTTGGTGGAGGGAGTAGCGGGCAAAAATGCGTTGCTGCTGCGTTCCGTTTTGCATGTCGAGTCAGCGAAACAAAAAGCCCGGCGTTTCGACCCATGAAATTCCTGCCGACTTAGAACTCCGGGAAAGACGGCTCAAGGTAAATAGAGGAAAACGCTGGCAACCAAGCACAACACCAAATTATTCTGCAGTTTGAAGCTTGCCTTTCCAGCCAGGGAAATGCTACTGTAGACAGTTTGCCCACCAAGACAGGGATGGACTCTTTTACCCGACGTCAGCGCTCCGAAGAGTTTTACGTGGCCTCAAGAAGTTCGTCGATATCAGGCTCAAAGACCGAACGCATCTTCAAAGGCCACTGGACATATGATTGCTCTGCAACTCGCGTGAATAAAATCGCGGGTTCGCCTGTCCTAGCTGACCTGTGAGAACAAGGATAGCGTCCACAGGGAAGCACTACTATATATTATATGCAAGAAGTTCATCAAACGATTGCTAACAAACCATGCACATGACATAACAGACAAGAACGCAGTTGCGAAGATGTACAACAAGAAACCTCGTTTCCGAAAATTCTTGAAACTGCAGTAAGAAACGATTTCTGCCGCCTTCATCGCACCGACGCATGCCATTTTTACTTGTAGGTGCGCACGCGTCTGTTCCTTAAAGCGCAGTTTTTTTAATATTCATAAGTCGCTCACCATGTCTGATGCTCCCCTTGTTCCAGTTGTCATTTCATCAACGCACGTGCTTCTCATTTCGTGAAATCCGGTCAGTCAGGCCTGCTGTGTTACTCCCAAAGTCAATGTGAGCGTGTGCATCACACATGAACCTATTGAGTTTTGTTTCTTGCGGAAAGAATAGAGAGAGGGGCATGGGATTATTTGAAATTTGCCAACGTTATTCACGGAGGTACCGTTTGGCGAAAGCTCGTCGGAAAAATGACTAGAAACAGCGCAGGCTGGGCCCTCCAATATAAGCTTCACCCGATCGAAACATCTCTCGCAATGCTCCGCAGCAAGATTGTAACAGACGCGCGCGTCGCAAAGTTCTAAGAACATTAAATATGAGTGATGTGCCCCCTGCGGGCCAACGACTTACCAGGCAGGTTACCGGCTACGTCTCCGGCTTTCATCCATTAAGCGCCATGCAGGTATCCGTTCCCACGGCCGATCACCTGGCTACAGTTTAGAGCTCAGGTAATTCCGGAATTCCTCCAGTCCTTATTCTATTTCATGGATTATTTTCCTTCTTTGCTTGTCCGAAGTAGTTGATTTCTTGTCATTGGTAGCAGTACAATAGACAACCATGCATCATGCAGTGTTAATACTTATTTTGCTGTATTTCTAGCCACTTCAAGCCCTTGTTGCAATATGGATCTTTCGAACATGTTCATTTTGTTGTAAACCGTCCCAGAGTCACTGGTTATGCAGCAGACAAAAGGTCCTAACGGCATGATAGAACGGCGTGCACAGCACGCTTTCAGATTTCGAAAACGAAACTGATGATCCTCTTTCAGTATTATGTGGAAGTCAGCTCTGACTTCTTAAGCATTTGCTGCACTCTAAGACCTTGAAAAACATGTTTTTTGTCATTAGCAACATAAAAGTTGTTGCTCACTCGGATCCCATTGAAATCGAGGGGACGCTTCAGGCATGTTCTTCAGGAGGCACTGGTAGAAGACACGCCATACACGCTTTGCAAAGCTAGATCAGCTGGATTGGCTGGATGCACGGCTGAATGGATGGATAAATAAATGGATAAATGAACAAGGCCGAAGCCTTGAAATGTGACGGCGGCTCGCGCCACCTAGCCCGCGTCAACCGAAAGTCAGCGTCACCACTGATCTCCACTAGGTGGCTGGATGCCGCATTCCCGCTTTCTGAAGTGGGCGCAAGTGAAGCCACCAGAAGTTAGCTGGCATGTCCCGGAAGTTTGGTGTCTGCTGTGTATTTCAATGCAAAAAGTCGCGTCTTTCACCCTTCTGTCCTCCGTTTCTCGCGTTGTTTTCATGTAACGTCTGCTGTAATATCAAAGGAATAAGCAAGCTGAACGTGATAAATGTCAGCTTTGTTCGGGGAACACTGTAATTTCAGAGGAACCTAATATGAACAGGCATGCATGTCTCACCATGCCGCGGCAAAGGGGTACGTGCATTAATCACTATTTTCTGATCTGGTTCTTGTCTTCCGAGCATAATTAGGGCAAGTAGTGGAATGACGATGAGCCTAGATCATCTTAAAAACCAATTTTCACGTAGCAAAGAAAAGGTAATGGCGCGGAAAATCCTGACACTTGAAGAACTACTCGATCGTTATTCAGAAGCCGCTGTTTCAATTTCGGGTTGGTGGCGGACGATGTCTCTTCTCATGGATCACAGGTTATGTTTATCGCTTTAGTGTACCATTTACCTTCCATACGTGCTTTTAATCTAACTCTATAGCACAGCCACATTTCATCGACACAGCACAAGAGAAACGACTGACGAGAAAGACGAATGCAGCAGCGCATGTGACAAGCGCTGTTAGAAGTCAACTACACCAAGCATCACGAATTAAAAGCCCATTCGGGCATAATTTGCGACAGTACGAAAGAGTACTTAATACGCCCCGTCGAAAAAGCAGTACCATATACATTTTGGACGCGCTAATGTGAACCAGCAGAACACCGATGCCATCTCATATCACCAGATTGTGCCATCGCCCTAGCTCACTCCGGTTCGGTCTAAACATAATTCGGAAAATAGTCGCTGCAAAGTCAGCTGCCTAATGAAGGTTTCCACCTATTCTTTCTTAAATTTATACCCCATTGATGGTATAACTTGGGCTTAGAGCGCGACAACGTGCATCACAACAAAGAGTAGAGTTGGCGACGCTAGCGCAACAGGACGACACAGTTGAGCGTACGAGGCTGCGTACATACTGTGTGCAGGGACGTTCTGTCGTATGCTAGTGTCGTCCCATAGCGATGAAATGTACCCTTAATTTTGAAGCGTTTTTCCCGAGGACTTTGCTGCTCTCCTCATGTAGTTGGCGGCGCAACAGGTAGGTATTGTCACGAAGAAAGATGAGAACGTCGAAAAGACAAAATGCTAAGCGGAAAACGAAAACTCAAACAGAAAAACCTTGCTGAGGTCCGATCTCATGCACTGCAAAAGGCTGACTTCCGAGACATGCTGCCCAAATTCCGGTGGCTTCACTTTCGGGCGCCCGATGCGGCATCCAGCCAGAAGTGTTTGCGGGTAGGTAGGCTGGAAACGCCGATTGGTCGGTGGGATGCGTGTCTGAATAACGTTTTTTTCGCTTCGGCCTCGTTCTCAACCGGATGTGGGGTCGCCGTGCCTCACTCGGCCTGCCCTAGAGAGCCTAGGAAATCGCTAGGTCCGGCCGTCCGCCGTGCTTGCTTGGTCCGCGGGCGTTCGCTTCGTGAACCTAGACGGCGGCGAGCCCGTTTCGGGAGCTGTCCAGGTAAGGCTTTTTTGCATGCGTCGCTCGTCGGCGACAGCCAGCTGAAATTTCTGTACAGTTCTCGCTTCCACGCATTCTGACGACCCACATAAGGCGCTGACCTGCGAGAAATCGCCAGCCACACAAAGGTACGCATTGTATCTAAAATTTCGCTTAATTAAGGGCTGTACCGCTTACGTACATGTCTTGCTCATTCCAGGATCTCGTTTTATTGCTGCAGGAGCACGTGGCTAGTGTCGTGCTGGTGTTCAAAGATTTGCCACGCCATTACGACGACCCACATAAGGCGCGGCTTGAGGACCTCCGGTGTCGCCAGGTGAACCGCCGTCTGCAGCCACGCTGAAGCGCTTGACGGGCGTGCACGTTCTCAACCTCGAGGTAAGTGTTAAACAACGTTTTCGCAAGTTTTCTCGCGCAGAACTCACCAAATTGAGGCGCTTGTAACGTAACTATTTTTGCAGCATAGTTTCCTGGATGCTTCTGGCAAGGCGATGCTGTCCTTATTTGCCGCGGGCCGATACCACGTGGCGAGAGGCCGGGGCATCGGCCCCAGTGCGCCTTTGTTTCCTTGTAGTGGCAAGTCCAGGGTAAAAGTGGCCACGATGATTCTGCCACTACAATCTGCCCTTTAAGATCGCTATCAGCTGCAGTGGTAAGTTCCGACTCGCGCATTCTGGAAATCGCGCCTGGCCTATAGGTATCCAGCATTCACCCAGTGCAGTGCAGCTTTGTTTAATTCCTTAGAGACTTCTTGCGCTTTGTCGAAATCGACGGCAAGAATGAAAATTTAGATATTAGGCCTTGCTACAGCATTATCCCAGCGCAGCGCGCCTTTGTTTCTTTGCGTTGGCAAGCGTTAGAAGCGCGCGCCGTCTCGCGCTTTGTCCAAGTCGGCTCTAAAACCCGCGCTAGGCCTCGTTGCCGGGTTGACAAAGTCCACGGCTTTGTTCCTTTCAATGGCAAGCCTCGGCCACTACAGTCGGGGTCCTTAATTTTATGATCGATGTCAGCTTCAACAGCAAGTCCAAGAAAAGTTATGACGATCGCGCGGTGTGTAAATCGGCGGCAGAGACAAAAACTCGTGCTTGTAGCTACAGGCTTACCCAGTTCCAGTGCGCCTTTGTTTATTTCCGTACCGACTACTCGCGCTTTGTAGAAATCGACGCCAGCCGCGAAAATTTACTTATTAGACCTCGCTACAGCATTAGCCCAGCGCAGCGCGCCTTCGTTTCTTTGCGTTCTAACTTGTATGCAGCACACCTTTGTTTGCTCGTTACTTTTGTTCTTTTCAGTCTTTTCCTGAATCTGTCCAAAGAGCCGGGCTAGGTGGATGATTGTTCGCCGTCAGTGGAACCACATGGCGATCGCACTGCATACAGCACGACTTTGGTCCCTGTGTTTTTTAAATAAGAACATCAGGTGTCGAAGGTCATGGTCTTGTCCGAGGATTGCTTCGAATGCTGGGGCAAAACCATGTGGCCCGCACACGCTTGGCCGTCGCTGCCAAGTGAACAAGCACCAAATAGCTGTCAACCTTAATAAAGGCTCTTCTCGGGGCTGCCTCAGTGTTTCCTGGCAGATCACACGCTTTCCACCCTGTGCACATGTTCTCCTCATTTCCAATTAAATACGTCCTTCAAACCCTGCAGAAGGCTTGAATTAGGAACTGCTAATATCAAGATGGTGCATGGTACTTGAGAAACAATAGCGGCTACAGTGACAAAGGTGAAGAAGGGCTGGAGTTACACGCAAATACAAAAAGGTTAGGGGTATCCAGATAACAAGCTGAAATGGTTTTAGACGGGACTCCTAGTTATTCGATATTAAAGGCTCAAATAATGCATATTCAAAGTTTATGAAGGTTTTTGTAGAAATATATTCTCAGCACTTTCCTTTCAAGAACATTAAGCAGTCTAAACGAATAAGAAAACCATGGATGGCGCCAGAGCTCAAAAGAATGATAAAGCGCAAAAACAAGTTGTACCATGCCTTTTAACTAATGGCTCTCTAGAATCTCTAATCTTATTTTTAAAAAAAAACAAGAAATAAACTAAGTGCTGAGTTTAGGCGTGCTAAGATTGCGTATCATCAAACACTCTTCTCTGATGTTAGAATGAAAAATTCAGACGCTGTCTGGAAAGTTGTAAATAACTTGTTACGTCGCATTATGAAAAATGCGCCATCTCAACGAATAATCTATAAGGGCTCCGAATTGTCCGGTCAGGCTCTTGCTGACAATTTCAACAGCAATTTTTTAACTACCCATTTACCTACGATGCATCTGCCTGAAGTTCCTTCATCTTGTAACCCTTTCGAAAGCCTTTTCCTTGAGCTCACCAATGAGATCGAAGTATGTACAACCTTTATGAATTTAAATAATAGCAAAGCCTCAGGTGCTGACAATAAGCAGATAAAACTAGTCAAATATGTACTATCGTTTGTGGCACCTGTGCTTGGATACATCTTCAATTTGGTAATTGAAACGGGAGTTTACGGGGAAGAAATGAAGAAAGCCTGAGTGACAGTTTAAAAGGGGAGATAAAGATGTAGTGTGCAATTATAGACCAATATCTGTGATTCCAGTCCTTTCAAGGGGCTTGGAAAAAGTAATCTTTTCCCGTCTAGTCAAGTTTTTTAATGTAAAACAAATCCTGTCTGAGGCTCAATTTGGCTTCCGAAAGGGCACGTCGACGGAAATAGCTTTGTTGTCACTTAAGGAATATATCCTGCAAAACACTCAAGCAAGTATTCTCACTGTCGGACTCTTCATTGATTTTAGTAAGTTTTTGGTTCCCTAATCTAGCCAATTTTAACTTAAACTTTCTCAAAACGAAGTTCGGGGAACACCTTTAGACCTCATAAAATGATGCCTGCAAAATCGAAAACAATCTGTCTATATCCACAACAATCAGTCTTCTTTTCTGGCGGTACGAAATGGTGTGCCTCAAGGCCGCATTCTGGGCCCGATGCTTTTTAACATCTATATAAATGACATTGTGCATATTTATGACAAAGCGAATTTTTTTATATACGCCTTGATAGCAGTATACTAATCTCTAGTCACGACCAAAACAAGTTAATTGAAGAGTGCAACGTAAACCTTACGAAACTCGAGAAGTGGTCCTCTTCTAATTGCCTCCAAATAAACCCTACAAAGAGTAAGGTAATAATTTTCCATCCAAGGAACAATCCAGTCGAACTACAACGCGCTCCTAAATATGCAGGCCAAGAAATTCAAAATGTTGACAGGCACAAAATCCTTGGAATTACTTTCTCGTCGCGTCTCAGCTGGGATCGGCATGCGGAAAATATTTGTAAAAAGCTCTCTTCAGTAGCAGGTGTTCTATCACGATGTCGATGGCTCCTTCCCACTCACGTGAAAATTCAAATTTATCATGCTCTTTTGGTTCCGTTTTGAATTGTAACTCTGTTTGGGCAACCACCACAAAAACAAATGTGATAAAAATTCAGGTTCTCCAGAAGAAAATGATCCGCTACATTGCAAACCTTCCTTGTCTCTCTCCAACGCAAACTGCTTTTAGAAATTATAACATAATTCGTCTTGAAGATATGTTTGTTTTTCACATTATGAGGTTCTTTTACCATTCTTCTCCTGCTTATATAGATTTCTTAATACGTACTGCCCATTTAAGGACCGCTTCGAATCGACTCTACACCCGAAACACCCATGTCTGGTATACTCCATATTTTCGAAATAATTATAAACTACAAACGCTTGAACATAATGCACCGACCACTCTTAATAAGTGCGAAGTTTTGACTAGTGTTAAACCAAGCGAGTTAAAAATGGCAGTATTAATGCCAAAGGTAGCATAAGAGGGCTCTCGCACAGTTTCCGCCCTCGCCGTTAGATGACGTTCTACGTCACGCTCGCGGTATTACAGGACGTGCTACGTCCGCCGCTATGGTCGAGGGTGGCGCTGGTGAACACTCTCAAGGCTCGCTTACACCCACTAAACATAAATACCCACGAGAGCAGCAGATTGGACAGCCGTCGCCGTAGCTCAGTTGGTAAGAGCACCGGACGCGATATTCGGAGGTCGTGGGTTCGGATCCCACCGGCGGCATGGTTGTTTTTTCTGCTGCTTTATAAGTAATTTTCTTTAAGCAATTTATTAATCTAAGAATTATTATCTTACTGATAAACATAACACATTAAAAAAAAAATTAACGTTCCCCTATGCACCTTGGTTTCGGTGACTGTTGGCTCCCTTCATAAATTTGTCAAACCGGCCCCTCATTTCCTTTAACTTGTCTGCTGATAGCTTAACGAGGGTCTCGGTTCTGGCAGTATTAATGCCAAAGGTAGCATAAGAGGGCTCTCGCACAGTTTCCGCCCTCGCCGTTAGATGACGTTCTACGTCACGCTCGCGGTATTACAGGACGTGCTACGTCCGCCGCTATGGTCGAGGGTGGCGCTGGTGAACACTCTCAAGGCTCGCTTACACCCACTAAACATAAATACCCACGAGAGCAGCAGATTGGACAGCCGTCGCCGTAGCTCAGTTGGTAAGAGCACCGGACGCGATATTCGGAGGTCGTGGGTTCGGATCCCACCGGCGGCATGGTTGTTTTTTCTGCTGCTTTATAAGTAATTTTCTTTAAGCAATTTATTAATCTAAGAATTATTATCTTACTGATAAACATAACACATTAAAAAAAAAATTTAACTTGTCTGCTGATATATATATATATATATATATATATATATATATATATATATATATATATATATATATATATATATATATACTTATTAAGGGAGCTAACAGTCACAGAAACCAAGGTGCATAGGGGAATGTTTTTTTTATGTGTTGTGCTTATCAGTGGGATATTATAGTACTTAGATTAATAAATCGCTTAAAGAAAATTAATTATAAAGCAGCAGAAAAACAACCATACCGCTGGTGGGATCCGAACCCACGACCTCCGAATATCGCGTCCGGTGCTCTTAAGAATAATTAATTTTCTTTAAGCGATTTATTAATCGAAGTACTATAATATCCCACTGATAAGCACAACACATAAAAAAAATTCCCCTATGCCCCTTGGTTTCGGTGACTGTTAGCTCCCTTAATAGGTTTGTTAAACAGGCCCCTCATTTCATTTAACTTATATATATATATATATATATATATATATATATATATATATATATATATATATATATATATATATACACTGCCGTGTACTGCCATTTCAGGGGTGCTTGGGCCCAGTCAAGCTGCTTTATAGCAGCTTTTAACCCATGCATCTCTCTAGGATGTAACTTGCATTCTGGAAAACTAAATAAAATGAAATGAAATTGCATTTGGAAGAGAAAGACCAGGTTTCATTTTGCTGTGTAAGCTTGCGTCTCTAGAATGAACAGAGAACGTTGCCTCACTCTGCTTCGGCCTGTCGTTTGACTCCTCGTTGACCCCACGGGAAAAAAAGGACGCCTCTAGGAAACCATTTGCGCGATCTTTCCCCCTCAACCCCCCTCCCCTCCTTTCAGGAGGAGAGAGGGAGGGGGGTTGATGGTCTACACTTTGTCGGGTTCGCCGCGAGACGAGACGCACGATGGGCAAGACGAAAGGAAGCGGGCAAAGCTGCCTTTCCGAAATTACCCGTGACTTACAGGTGCCTATTGCTGTGTTTGGATTCCAGGAAAGTAGCAGCCGACCTCCGAATCCTCCTCGCCCATTCCCTATGGGCTCCGCGTGCCATGACGCCATGTGTGGTGAATAGAGCGGTGTGCAGAGTTTAAATGAAACAAGTATGAAGCTATGCAATGAAGCCAATTACAGACAGCTAGATGAATTTCAAGAGCACGCTGTGCGATGCTAGTTACCTCAGTCAAAACTAAAGCAGTCAACTACTATTTCGTATTTTTTTTGACCCAACAGACATGAAATGTCTGAAGATCAATGTGTACCAAACACATAGGTGAATCAATTGTGAGTCCTGAAAAAAGTTGTACCAACATATAACTGCTCATGTCGTGATAATCAGGAATACTGAAGAATTAAGGAAAATGAAAAATTTTTTTTTGTTCGGGCTCACACACCTGCTACAAACATCATTATACGTAGCAAGTTAAATGACTCTGTAGGAAGCTTTTTGGGTAAAATGTACAGTATGGCAGAAAGGAGTCTTTAGGAAATGCACTGTGTAGAAATAGCCATACCAATCCCATGTCATCGTTGACAAATGTAACAAATACCGTGCAAAGAAGCTTGCTGCATAGTATAGTTTTTTGCAAGTTACTGGTTGCAGACCGTTCTGCAGTCACTGGACTGTGATTGAGCATGTACTGCATGACAGTGCCTGAATTGCAGAGCAGTTAACTACAAAGAGATGTTTGTTCGTAACGTTTACCACACATATAAATATCATCAATGAAACAGGATGCTAGGTGTAACTTTTTCACATGTTCCTTTTCGGCAGCGTCTAAAAAGGTTTCCGCATAAATGAGCTAGCTTCTTTTGCAGCAATATAACCACGGGACTGCTGCAACTTGCAACATTTTCAAATTGTGTGAAATTCATTGCGAGTGAGGGGTCACAACCACATCCTGTTTCTTGGAGGCCCCGTTGTTTTGTTGGCAATGCTTGGACAACCATGACCAGCTTTCCGCATTCATGTGCACAGGGTATGCCCATTGCGTGCATACCTTTCTACCTATTATTGGCTTACAATGCAAACAGACAAAAAAAAGACCACAAGTACAGATAGTGTTTGTAGTCCACACTCCTCTTCTTCCTCTTCACCTCAGTAAATATGGCACATACCAACGCGGGGGGATTGGCCAAGGTACAGTGCAGATTGCCAACGAAGTATTTGCACAGGTGAAAAAAAAGACGTGAGGTGGCGGCGTAGAAGACTGAATCAAGATAAAAATAGGGAAATTCAATTAAATTTAGGAAATATGAATTACGAGGAATTGAATCAATCGTTTTGGACATGAGACAAAATTTTGTATACAGCTAACAAGGTAGCCGATCTGTCGCACTTATGTAATCATGAAAGTAGCCACAAACACTGCTTAACGGGAATTCCTTGGCGCTCGCACCGAACGAGAGAACTGGAAGAGACAGAGGGAATCCTAACCTCGAAAGAGGGACCTCCAAATACTGCTTTTCTTGAACTGCGAACCGCCGGCAAGAGAGGAGAAAATGATCTAATGTTTCAACTTGCCCACATGAGACACAAAAATTTGTCGCAGCGAACCCGCATCTTAATAATAATAATTGGTTTTTTGGGAAAGGAAATGGCGCAGTATCTGTCTCATATATCGTTGGACACCTGAACCGCGCCGTAAGGGAGGGGATAAAGGAGGGAGTGAAGGAAGAAAGGAAGAAGAGGTGCCGTAGTGGAGGGCTCCGGAATAATTTCGACCACCTGGGGATCTTTAACGTGCACTGACATCGCACTGCACACGGGCGCATTAGCGTTTTTCCTCCATAAAAACGCAGCCGCCGCGGTCGGGTTCGAACCCGGGAACTCCGGATCAGTAGTCGAGCGCCCTAACCACTGAGCCACCGCGGCGGGTAACCCGCATCTGCATAAGTACAAATTTAAGTGAGGTATTCTGCATCGCAGAAGCGTCATTGACACCTCACTACGCCATGATTTACACCACCGGACATTCTATGGGTACTTTAAGTGGTGAAAATCCACGGTATTGAACATCGGATCACTCAAGCTGGCTGAAATATTTTGGAAAAGCTGGAAACGTGAAGTAGAATGAGGCGAGGGACGGGGTAGATTACAGGAGCGCTGCGAGCAGACCTTGCCAATAAATTAGCCACCTCGTTAAAATAGACACCCGAATGCCTGCAGGTACCCGTAGAAAGCGGATCTCACGCACTGTGCACGGAACAAAAAACTTATGCGACCGATTAAATAAAGATTTTCCGGTGTTTTGGAGACAGACTAAAACTGAAATGCAGTCTATAGGAATAAGAACCAGTGCTATATACCTTGGAATTTTGAGAAGAGCCGAACTAATAGCCAGAAACTCTAAGAAGAATATAGGAGTAGAATCAGGGATACGAACGGAATAGCTCCTGAGCCAGATCCTGCGAATATATCCCAATTCGCCGCCTTCTCACAGCTGCCGGAGTCATCAATGGAAAGAAAAGTATGATGAGGAAATTTCTCTAGGTGTCCAGAAAGAAGACCATTTAGGTTATTTGCGGGAATATGTTTCGCATGGGACGGGTAAATATGGTCGTAATAGAAGACACCTTGTGCTTGGCGCATGATGGCCTTAGCTGCCTATGAGCCATAAAGCACAACGCAACACAACACGTAATAGAAGACGGGGTCAGCCTGCGTATCAGCAACTCGTGGCGAGATCAGACAAACCTGGAGCGGAGCTTGCGTGAACTTATCTTGCGGAAGCTGATACCGTGGCCAATGCCTCCCATGCCTACTGTCTTTTTCTTCCATGAATCATGACAGCATTCCGGCTCACCCCTTTTTTCTCCATGCTTACACAGACATTTCTAACGACCAGCCGGCGGTAGTATGGAATGAGTTTAGGAAAAATTACCTTTGTGGTCTTTCTACCTGCACGGCTTAGAAGTATGCGAAAGGTACTTTGGCTGTGAGTACTTTGGCCTTTCTCTCTCATAGTCCTTTTCCGAACTGAAGCGGTGAACTATATTAACTCCTTCATTACATATTGTGTCATCATTGTCGCAATAACGAAAAGTGGGCTCATAGTAAAGATCTGCAAGCACTGAGGATTTGTCTTGAAACTCTGGCATCATTATGGATGGAATCAATACAATGTAGAAGAACAAGTATAGCGCAGCAAATGTATGATTTGAAGTGAAAGACGAATGTTGTTGATGTTGTTAGCCTATCAAAATATGACACATACCCACACTGGGCGATATCGGCCAAGAATCCGGTGGCTATTCACCTGCATTCAGTTAATAAAAAAAGACAACCACGCGGGAACGCAACACCGGTGGATGTGTGAAATTTAGGAACAAACCGTGCAATAAGTAACAAAAATATTCCTGAATCAGATTTTACATCGTATAATGAACCATGGCTGTATCAAAGCAATGAGATATAAGTGAAGAATTCCTTTCCTTTAGTGACAGAAATGTGTTATGATAAATACAAGGGGGGGGGGTGGTACTGCGCACAAAAAGACAAGGACAAGAAGCTAACACAACAGGCGCAGACTCGCGACTAAACTATGAGTTATGATGTTTGTTGAGTTATTAGAAAAGTGATTTTTTATGACAGCCAGCATGGGTCGTTTCAAGTTATAGCTCAAGATTACAATCACACCTGATATATATGACACGCATGCTATGAAAGCAAGATAATTTTTTTCCTTTTTTATGAGAAATGCACAGTCAGTTTCAAGGCTTGCTTCACAATTTGATTTCTGGCGTATACACAAAAGCATGGGTATAAATTATTCGTGTGTTACACCAGAACCAACACTACTTAAGTTGGTAAATCATGTTCATTGCCTGGGTGTCATTATTAGCAAACATATAAAATGCTGCTTATCCTATAGAAGAACAACCAGCGGTTTAATGAACACGTTAAGTAATACGTGTTACTGTTTTGTCCATCAGGCAATGAACTGTGCTGCAGTTTCAGTTTCTCTTCTCTTATTTTCAGTTTCGGTTCTCTTACTTTCAGTTTGGCTTCTTCAGAGTTTCAGCTTCAGTCACATACATGTTGCTTGACACCACGTATACGTGACGGAGCAAAAGTTGAGGGAGGTGGGGGGGGGGGGGGTCGGCGGATACTTGGCGTCAGCATGACATCGCTCGCTCCGGTGTGTCCTTCGATCTTGCATCTACAATACAACAACGTGCCGACGAGGTAAACCTTCATTATGACTTTAACGGGATCTTACGCCCTCTCGTACATTCCTGGAAACCCCGTGCCAGCCACCAATACCATAGAACCAGTGGAAGGCACTGTTTTCTACCTACTTAAAGGCGTCTGGCGCCTGAGTTTGCTGCATCCCGGCGCAAAGCTATGCTTCTGCATTCGCGCGGCGAAGAAGGTCAGCGTCGTTCCGAAACGCCTCCCGCCACGAGCGCAATTTTAAAACGAAGGAGCAGGGACCTGAATTAAGTGAAGTTACGAAAGGCGAACATGCGTTTCAAACCGCGCTCAGCACTTGCGCCCGCCTGTTTTAAGCCACGACGAAACGCCACCGCAAGATATGTTTACAGAACCCTGGTGAGCCTGCCAGAGGTTTATATTTCTCAGTTACGCGAACAGGGGGCGACAGCGCGTTTCTTGTTCTCTTTATATATCTTCCTCCTTTTCTCCTATTTTTCTTTTGTGCCCATCCGCTTTCCAGGATCCGATTGCTTGTTGCTCTGTTCATGTGGCGGACATGTGTGCCAATTCCAAATCCTTAAGAAGGGAAGGAAGATCGCTGTAACTTCAGTCTTGTGAAAGGACAGGCTCTGCCCGAAACGTCGACTCAAAATAAATCTGTCTAAATGAAGCGTTCCTCAACATTGCATATATATATATATATATATATATATATATATATATATATATATATATATATATATATAAGGTAAACGAAATAAGAGGCTTGTTTGACAAACATATGAAAGAAACCATCAGTCACCGAAACCACGGTGCACAGGGGAGTAATTCTATTGTTTTCTTTAATTTTTTAATTCCTTCGATTGATCTATCGATTAAAGAAAATTCCTTATAAAGCAGCAGAAAAAACAACCATGCCGCCGGTGGGATCCGGACCCACGACCTCCGAATATCGCGTCCGGTGGTTTACACACACACACACACACACAGACACACACACACACACACACACACACACACACACACACACACATATATATATATATATATATATATATTATATATATATATATATATATATATATATATATATATATATATATATATATATATATATATATATATATGTCTCGGTTCTGGCAGTCTTGATGCCATAGGTAGCATAAGAGGGCTCTCGCACAGTTTCCGCCCTCGCCGTTAGATGACGTTCTACGTCACACTTGCGGTATTACAGGACGTGCTACGTCCACCGCTATGGACGAGGGAGGCGCTGGTGAACACTCTCAAGGTTCGCTTACACGCAAAACATCAATACCCACGAAAGCAGCAGCTTGGACAGCCGTCACTGTAGCTCAGTTGGTAAGAGCACCGGACGCGATATTCGGAGGTCGTGGGTTCGGATCCCACCGGCGGCATGGTTGTTTTTTCTGCTGCTTAATCAGTAATTTTCTTTAAAAAAACTAATTGATTGGCACTAGATATAAAAAAAGAAGCATTCCCCTATGCACCTTGATTTCGGTGACTCTTTGCTTCCTTAATATATATATATATATATATATATATATATATATATATATATATATATATATGTATATATATATATATATATATATATATATATATATATATATATATATATATATATATATATATATATATATATATATATATACATATATCGCGTCAGATGGACGTTTTATGTTTGTGAGCTGCAGAGGAGGGAGAAAGAAGTTTAAGAAGCACATAGCAACAACAGTTGCAAAAAATAAACAAAAAATAAAAATGGGGGTGAGGGGAGCACACAGGGACAAGATTGGGGGTGGAAGCAAAAATATAAATAAATGAAAAAAAGGAGGAACTAGTAAGGAAGGACGGCCAAAAAAGGGGATGGCGAAACGAGAGAAAGAAGCAAAACGTGCAAACAAAACTCCCAAACAAAATGCACAAACACAAAGATGGGTGCCGCTGCAGATGCGCGGCCAAAGAGGCACCGCTGCGCAAATGACACTGGCAGCGACGAACAGGCCAAACCAGGCGCCTTTTGTGGGGTCTCACTAATTTCCCGCGAGCCGAAGGCTGGAAAGTTAGGGAAGGAGTGGGCTACGCTGTAACGAGCACATGTGTAAGAACTTACTCAAGGGGTCTGGGTTTCATTGAACAGTGCATACCTCTCCCTGGGCGGGTCGTTGAACCGACTTCGTCGGGAATACTTGTTTGTAGTGGAGGAGGGCCGGGCTGTGTACAAAGATTTCAAGTTGTCGGAAATAAGTAAGGAAGGAACGTCAAAGCTTATCAATACTGCACGAAGCAGGATAATGTAAGTAAGGAGGGGTATGGTTGCCTGGGATATAGACTAGGAGTTATAAAAGTGTATCAGAGTTAGCCAATTAAAGAGAAATGTAGTGTTATTTTGTTTCGAGTTCGTGAATAAAAGAAAGGGTACCAGGCTTTTCGTTAAGACCTTGAATAGTATAAACTTGTGGATAAAATAGTATTCACGTTGTTCACGTTCTCGCCTGTTTTTGAAGCCCCCTTGAATAATTGTTATTTTTAGTTGGTCAAATGGGTGTCCTTAGTTTACATGCTTGGATAGAGGAAGATTTGGGAGAGACTTGGTGTGTGCGCGGTGATTGTTAAATCGAATGCGGAATTCATTGTTTGTCCTATGTATTGTTGGTTACACACGGTGCATACAAGAAGGTAAATAATATGTTTGATGAGTCGCAGTCAAAGTTGCCGTTGATTGAATGCTGGAAACCTGACCCAGTACTCGTTTCAGAACACGTAGTCTGCATGTGTTTGCAAATTTTGCAGCGACCTTTACCACAGGGGCGTCAACCATATTTTTGGGTTCTGGGTTCCTTGGAGTGGACTAGATGGTTCTGAATGTTTTTGGAACGCCCGTAAATCACGTGGGGTGCGCATGTAAATATATCCGATAGTCGTTGACTTTGGTGGAGAATATTAATGTACTTATTAAGAATTCTGTTTATGTTCGGTACGATATTGTTAAATGTGAGAATAAGGTTTGTAGTGTAATCATTTCGATTATCTTTTCGGTGTACCTGGAGTATTTGACTACGGTTCTGATGTAAAGCTCTGCTTATGGCATCATCAGTAAGGGAACTTATATATATATATATATATATATATATATATATATATATATATATATATATATATATATATATATATATATATATATATATATATATATATATATATATATATATATATATATATATATATATATGGGCAGGTTCAGATAAGAACGGTAATCGAGGTCCCATGACCATTTTTTGTTTTCAATTAAATTTTTATATGTGATGGGTAAATGTGTCCACACAAAGGAATGAACCTTAGTTTTGCAAGGAACTTCATGGTTTTCTCGGAAAAAAATTGTATGTCACTAGAGGTGAAGTATGTCGTTTTTGCCACTTCGCAAAGTTGCAAGTTTGGAGCATCACTGCATGCACAATAAGTTGTTTTCGCGCATAATTATTTTTTCAGCACTTTATTACAACTTGCACTATACGATTAATATAAAAAACGTTTTCTTGCTGTGTCAGTCTTCTGAGTAAAAAATCGCAAACTTCGCTTCCGGAGCTGTGCGGTGCCAAAAAGGCACTTTTCAGGGCAGCCTTAGGGCAAGATGCGTAAAGATCTCCCGACTGAATCTTTTTCTCTGTTTTTTTCAGCTACTTTTAATCACTTCAGGCAAGTTTTGTAGCTGTACACTTGACCTATATTTTTCAATATGGCCTCAAAATTGGCAGAAGTTCAAAAACTTCAAAAAAGTGACAACTTTGACTTGAATTTAAAAAAAAACATCATCATCGAATTTTATTAAAAAATGCCCTAATAATAGTCTATACTCCATAATTTTAAAACACCAAAAAAGTGTTGCATTATTTTGTTTTAAAGTATAAAAATAAATGCAAAACTGAGTTCATGTTTTTGTTACCTAGAATTGCTTATTACTGCCTCTTAGAAATAGTAACTGTCAGAAATTTGATTTCGCACTCACTGAACG
The DNA here is from genome assembly GCF_052857255.1 of Amblyomma americanum. NCBI lineage: Eukaryota > Metazoa > Arthropoda > Arachnida > Ixodida > Ixodidae > Amblyomma > Amblyomma americanum. Next base: position 172,943,116 of record NC_135497.1, on the reverse strand, counting down.
TGGTTACATTTCAATTACCACAATATGCGAACCATCCTGAATGTTTGTACAGCTTCTATTCGCTTGTTAGCGGCGTTCTTAATGCGTCAAAATGGGAATAAATTCGTTATTTCACCTGATGAACTGACTGCTGGCGGTCAAACGTTTTTTTTTGTATTCTCTAATTTATCATCGTAAGGTACATTGGTATGTAATCGATTTTTTAAAAATATTAGATAATTTGTGGGTTCCTAGAAAAACGTTTATATATAAAAATTTATATTAATGTATTTCTGAAGCCGACGTTTCCGTACCTGCATCTGTTTACCTCTGTGTTCAAAGGTTCTACAGGGCAATGTCAGGAGACAGAACGTCGTCTTCTGAGAGGAACAATTTATCTGCGAGATTTTTAATCAGGAGGAGTTTTAATAGGAACGCAATTTACAAATGGGATGCCGCTTTATATGCAGATTGCAATTCAGAAAATCGTAACAAGAAATTAACGGCAGCAGTTGAAGTCGGTATGCGCACAGTATATTGTCCAGCACGAAGCACAAACCAGATCACAGTCTCTTCCATTCCGAAGCAGCGGTGGAGGCCACGTAGGATGCACTGCCTTCATTTGTTTGAACGTACTTCCACATATGGAGCGTCTGAACTCCAGGCACTTTCTTTGCTATTTTCCATTCTTCCTTCTTCGTTTCGCGAAAGTCTGCAAGCTCCCTCTGTGGGAGCTCCAGAATGGTGATGTTCTTTAGCGTTCCTTTAATTGCGTCTACGAAGCCGCTGGCTGTTTGTATGGACTCACTTGCAGGCTTCCGCAAGTTGTGGTGTGATGCTCGATGTTTGACAAGCCCACCAACGCCGTCGCAAGCATTTTTGCCGTGTCCAGTGGCCGAAAACATCCATTTCGTCTCTCGACATTCACTGCGTTGTAGCTCATGAAACTGATATTTATTCTTGAAGTGAGCGGGAGCCCCGTCGCTCACATATGTTATCTTGGTGTAGATTGGCGCGTTGTCTTCGAGGTGTGCTTTGATTTTTGACAGAGCCAAGCATGCATGAGCTGAATCATGAGACATATCGTCGGAAATTACGGCGTAGTTCCGAGTCGATTTTCTTGACGTGACAACGCAGGTAAACACGGTCACCTGCTTTTTCTGCCAATGGTAAGCTTGTACTGCGTCTGGAAGCACAACTGTCCAGTTTTCGGCGAAATCAAAATGCAAAACAATTGCACCTCTCTTGCAGCTGTGTTTTTCTTCATGTATTGCTCTTGCTTGCCCAGATCTAATATAGTTGTGGGGAATCCATTTCATGGTCATTCTTAGACATTCTCTCATAAATGATGAAGCGGTCAGAGTCTTTTTAACGAGCTCACCGTATTCCCATGAAGCAATCAACACCTCGTCCTCGCTGCTCATTTCAAAATTTTCCGAAGTGAAAATGCCATCTTGTTTACAGTGCTCACAATTCCAAAGGAAACACGACGCAGTAGGTTCCTGGCATACGCAGAGGCTCTGCATATCTTCGGGAGAAAGCGACCTTCCGGACGCGTTCTGCAGTCCCACGAGGCACAACTGAAAGTTTGCACAGCACACACAAACACACACTTGCCACTGTGGCGAGCATTTCACCCACGTGGGACGCAAGGATATGA